>NW_009935919.1:0-40620 GCF_000696875.1 Nestor notabilis
CCCGCCCCATCTCTCTTTGTGGAGACCCGTAAATGCAGTTCTAACGAGTGATTGATTATCATGTCGTGCCTTACCTGAAAGGTAGCTGGTGGGTTGGATGAGGCACTCCCCAAGTATGCACTGCCGTGTGAGGGTGGGATGGGGCTCTTCCTACATCCCCACTGTGAAACTTAGGCTGAAAGGGGAGATTCTGCACTCCCTGTCCTTTAGTATCTTTACTGTGGTTCACCAGGAAACTTTGTCACACGTTGGAGTTAATGCTTCTTGCCACTTATAATCTGGAGCTATTCAGAAACAGTTGTCAAAAGATGCCTTACATGTGAATAATGCACTTTGTAGAAGTGAACAAGTTAATGAGTTATGTTTATTACCTTCTCCACTGTTTACAGATTGCACTTGCCACTCTAAAGGTGCGTTGGAGAACATTCTGTGATGAAAGTTTTACTTTATCAGCTAATTTATTTAACACTTAAGAGAATGTATGCAAACATTGTATTTCAAGTTTGTGTAGTGAAGTGTATTGAGCGTCCAGAACACCAACATAAGATTCTAAACCACCCTATGAAATTTGACATGTTGATTCTGCATACAAGAAGTCCTCTAGCAACTTCATTTGCTTCATTCCTTGAGTGATAAATTCAATCTGTAAGCTGTTAGCAGTTGTTCAGTAAAAACAATATTGTTTTATAAACAAAACCTATGTAAATTAAATAATTTATTCTTCTTTTCAGATCTACCTGGACTGCAGTGTACACAGTACATTGAAGGACTGCAGAGGGAAGCACAACAAGCTCTAAATGAACACATCAGACTCATTCACAGAGGTGATGAAGCCAGATTTGCCAAGCTGAATGTTGTTCTATCCTTGCTAAGATCTATTAATGCTAATGTGATTGCTGAATTATTCTTTAGGCCCATCATTGGGGCAGTGAACATGGATGACATGCTTTTGGAAATGCTTTGTGCAAAATTATAAAGGCGTGTAAAATAATGAAAATAAGTCCATTGAGAAGGAAGCCCTAGAGCAGAATAGTGTAAAGTACTGTAAATAAACTAACTTATTGTTTTTACATAGATAGTATTTTTGTATTCCATAATAAAATATTCTTCAAGTTCTGGAATTATTTTTTATTAAGCACTGTGGTTTTGGAATAAGATTACAGTCATCAAAACAAGCTTTAAATTTGTGGAGAATGTTCATATGCAAAGTTGACTGGCTTTTCTTGTACCATGTCTCTGAATAAAGGTCATACTTACTATATTGTACTTTCAAGGTGAGTAATCCCTGCTCAGCAGTTTAGGTTTACATTTTAAATGTGGTTGACATACAGAAAGGGGGAATGAACAAGCCATTTACTTTGCATATTTCAGTTACACTGGAAGAGCCACTGTTCTACTCCTAGTTCAAATACTGGCTCTATCAAAGTCTTTCTGCAGACACTGAACTACTTTAAAGAATATTAAAGAAATTATTCCCCTAAGGTTTTCTTCCATAAGGAGAAGATGTGTTAGGAATATTTTGAGGCTTAAAGTAGCTTGGTCATCTCTGATACTTACAGTAAAACATTCCATTCAACACATGTTGGGCTCCAGGTGAACAAAGTAACTCTATTCCCCAAAACAATGAAAAAAAAGAAAAACAGCTCTAAAAATATGTAAACAGCAAATGCTGAATAGGGTCAGGAGAAGTACTGGTGTGGACTCCACACTTGCTTTACATCCAGGTAATTCCTAGCTGGGATTTCCATAGCCAGATTCTTCAGACTACTTTTTCCAATAGAAATACAAAATTACTGCTGAGACATGGTATACCACTGGCACATCCAGCAGAATTTGTTCAGCTAGCATGAATATTATTCAGCATCAAGCTTCTACATTTATTTACTTTTTTGTCTTGGGCTTGATCCATTCTCCCAACACAGTTGTGGTTTTGCTGAAAAAACTCTTTTAAACATAAAATCAGAAAGCAAAAATCAGTGATTTAAGGGGTATTTTTTTCATGATTTTCCTTTCTCTGCATGCAGTTTTCTAGCCTTTCCCTGGGGAATATTGTTAAAGAAAGGAGAAAGTGTGGAAGTGTTCCCAAAGTAACAGGTATTGGTAACTCTAAGTGTAATTTACATATATATAAACCACAAGCAGTAAGAGGTGTTTTTTGAAACACTATAAAGTTGAAGCAGTTACTTTCCTTAATAGCAGACGTACTGGGGAGAGAGATATGAGTCTGAAGATCTTTCTTTTGCTGCCACCTTGCACAAAGGATAATCACAGGTCCTACACTCAGGTAGGGGGGCTGGAGGGGCTGTTGCTTTCTTGTGCCTACCCAGGTAGAAGTTACAGAAAATGGTAGCCAAACATTCCTAGAGGGACAAGTTCATCCATAAGTTCTATCACTGAGGTTTGTATTGCTGTGGCAATAAAAACCTCGTCATGCACTGGGATACCATCACAGAACAAACGAAACAAATCAAGAAATGCACCCCCCATCCTGAAAAGCAATGCTGCAGCCCAAATGCACACTCTTCTGGTGCTCATGTAACCCTGGATAAGGTCATGTGCTCTGAACAGCTCCCCAGAAATTCCAAAGAACACAAAGCATGTAAGCAAAGTGCTCTTCACTACCAGTCCATGCTTCAGACCCACTCAGATATAGAGCAAGCTTAGTCTTTATGTTATGTTGATGCTCTCATATGCACAACATATAACAAGTATAAACATACACGTATATAAACATATACATACGGAGAATATTTACTGTGTATGTATAAATGTTCTGTGAGTTTACAGTAACTTCTGAGCTTATCTAAGATCTCTGTAACACAAATATATGTTTCCCTCCTTCACTGTAAACAGCATATGAGCTTACAACAGTTAGATTTCAAGGGTGCCTGACAAAGAAATCTCTGTTCACAAAAGCACAAAGATGATGATAAAACATTTAAATGGTGGTTAGTGGCATAAGATGAATCTTGATAAGGACTCAAAAAATTCAACAGCCTCAGACTAAACCAACTTCATCGACACTGAGAATTTGTTAATACACATGCTACTGTTCAGACTTTTCTGCTGGGTGGCAGAAAAGACTTGTTGGCAGCACTCCTAACAATTAGCTGTAGTAGCCGAACCATGGTCACAGGCAAGGATTTTCAGCTGAACAATCACCTTGAGACTGTTTAGATCTATTGTGCCACTAAAATACAAACATTTTCATCACTCGGGTGGACCTGCTTACATCTCCAGATTTGATATCTGAACAAATACTGTATTCTGCTCAATTTTCTGAAGTTGTCATGAAAAATATTGCTTCCGTGCACAACAAATCCACCTTGAACTCACTATAACCTATTTCTCTTGGGCTAGCAATACTGTTAGTCATATAGCTGTTGTCTATTCAGATAGAAACACCTGGAAACAATAAGTAGGAAATCTGAAAGGAAAAACCAATTTATCAGGGCTTTCTGCAGAGAACTGGCAAAAAGAAATATCTCTTCATAGGTCAGATGAACAGGAATGACAAAACAAGAAATTAAAAAAAGACTTGTAGGAGAAGCCAAATTGAAGATGAGAACCACGCAGGAATGGGAGAGAAGAGACTTGGTATGGTTCTAGAACAGTGGGGAAGGGGGACAATGTGCCAAGAGCTGACTAGAAGCAGCTGGAAAGAGGTTGTAACTTAAAAGACAAGTCAGAGCTTGAGCAAAAGGGTGCCTGTGGGATGACTCTGTGTCAAGTCCAGGAAACACTGCAGAGCAGGGTAGAACCTACCCCAGAAGCTGACACAGAGGAGGACACAGGCATCCTCACCAACCTGCTGGGACTGGGTCTGTTCTCTTCTCCATTGGTGCCACTGCTGAAGAAGAGGCAACAGTGGCAGCTATGCAGGCATGAAGAGCAAGCTGCTCAGCCTTTGTGAGCACGTTTCTCGCAGAATTTGGCAGAAAAGACTGCTGCCCTAGACTTTGGACCCTGGGTGCTCTACAGCACATCATTTTTACTGGGTAGGAGTAGTACTGGGCTAGATCCTTTTCTGCCCCAACTCTGTCCTGTGCAGGGTGGGTGAACTCTGAATTGGACAACTTACATGGCCGTGGCCACTGCTGTGACACAAGAAGTGATCTCTCTGGATGTTCCTGGCACCAGGGATCCTGCTGGAGGCCTCAGGCAGGCAGGGGAGAAGAGAAGGCTGGGCACACAGGAGTAGGATGCTTCCATGTTAATGTAACCTTTAGCAGAAGGAGTGGGGGAGCTTCAGGTGCCTGAAGGGATAGTGGTCAAGATCTCTGTCAGCTATCTGGGACTCCTGTGGAGGTAAAAACCTGCCTCCTCTGCCTTCTGGTAAGCAGTGCTGTGCTGTGCTGTGAGCTCTGTGTGTATGATTTCTCTTCATGCTCTTAAAGGTACTGGGTATTAACATGACATCTGAGGATTTTTAAGCATTACTCTGTTCGCTTGTTATCCCTGACATTCTGGGAATTAATCTACTCATGAGCATGGTTTTTTTTCAGCCCCCTGGGATGTTAGAAGAATTCTAAGTAAAAGCAGCCTCCCAGGCAATTTAACTCTGCAATCCCCACAGTGTCTGCCTCAGATAGAAGCAGTGCTGTGGGAAAACCCATTCCCACCCACCTCAGCGTAGATGCCCATTTCTTGTGGTCAGTACTGTGACACGAGCAGTCCAGTCACTGGCTTCTAATCACAAAGCGTCATTTGGCAGAGGTTACTGCTGCACAATATCCTTTTCTCTGAGGAGATCTGAGAAAGGATAATTTAGAAATCAACCTGTATTTTTACTTTATATGGTTATGAGTGTTTCTTTTAGATAAGGAAAAGCATGACATTTATTCATAATCTTACTTTTCCAAGTTTAGTATATAACCTTTGTTTTGGTCGTCTTTCAAACAGTTTGCTTTAAACTTTGCATATTTTGCTGTTGTGGGTAGGCTATGAATGCTGTAAATGCCTAATAAGCAGTAGCTTTGCTCCCAGAGGTGTGGTTCTCGAATTTTCTTGTTTTGAACTGGCCTCATATACTGGCTTGAATCCATTATACTGTCAGTCATTTTCATTTCTTTTCAAAGGCAGAACTTATTCCTCTTGTGGACCTTCTACACATTGCAATATATGGCAAAAAATAAAATTTCAAAAGCCAGTTGGTAATCTGTTTTTCTTTTTACTGAAAAGAAATCCATAATAGTGTAAGCAAATACTGTATCAAGTCATTTTGAAATCTGGAGATGCAGCTTGAGATTGGCACCCCTATATTGCCTTAGCATTCAATATTTATTTTAAATTAGGGAAGTCTACTATTTTAAATCCGGAATGTACACAAGTAAGTTTCAATAGCTGAAACAACTAGAGACTGGCAGAGGAACTTTAACAAAAATGTCAAATCAGCAAGTACTGTGAGGGCACAAGGCTAAAACTTGTTAGCTGGCACTGTATGCAAATCCACATATCCTTTACATTGTTGATAAAAATCAGTAGCCATTTCACTCTTATGCCAGTGGTGAAATTGGCCCAGCTTCTTTTAGATATTCATACTGTGCCTAGGCAAATAACCACACAAGTGTTTATACAGGCACACATGATCTACAGACACCTTTTCTTCTGTGTGTACTTACGCTATTTACTGATTTTATAGAAGGAAAATTACACTAGTTTCAGGTTCAGAAAAAGTAACTTGTCCTTTCATTTTATATAACCACGCACTGTTTTGAACTTCACCTCGCTTAAACTGAGCTGTCTGAAAATTTGACATCTGGTCTAGACGGGGCATTAAGGCTTTGCCTGGAGTGGATGGAGAGGCAAAAAGACCTCCAGGTGGCATTTGATCCCAGCATACCAATTTTAGGGTGCAGTCATTGATTCTTACTTTGCAGAACAAGGCTAGATTCAGGTTATACACTGAGCTGTCAGTCACTACAGTTCAGCAAAGTGAAACTTGGAGTCTTTGGAGTCACCCTTACTTCTGGCAAAGCACTAGCCATCTTCTCTCAGCTGAGACTGTAGTGCAGCTTCTCACATGTACGTGTACATACACACATACATGTACATAGCAAAATACAGCAGGACAATTCATATATTTTTTTTCTAGTGGGGTGGGTTAAGAGAAATAACAAAAAAGTTAGTAAAGCCTGCAAGAGTAAAAGAGAGACATTTAGAAAGTAAACTTTTATACATGTAACAATGTTTATGCTAGGAGCTAGCAGGCCTGCTGCTCCTGGTTTTAAGTACACAAATAATATCTGCCATTTTTAAAAATTAGCTAAAGAAAGTGAATCCATTTCTCAAAGAAAGAGAGAATAAAGTTTATTTTGTCTCAGTTGATGAATCTTTTTCTTATTTTTGAAACTAAAATGAGCAGTTTGGACTGAGTGACCAAATGACCAAAATGATCAGCTCTGGAATGCGGATGCTGCCTTTTTTTTTATTTATTTATTTATTTATTTTCCTACTCCCACCTTATCTTTACCAGGTCTGGAAGCCATTGCAACAGGTATGACTCCGTGTTCAAAAGGTTTCAACTTAGCAGGCAGCACTCATGCAGTGCAAGGTAAGAGGACTCCCTTGCAAGGACTCTGGTGTCCTGATGAACTAGAGCTAGAGGTGATCTTTAAGGAGGACTTCTGGGAAGCTGAGGAGCAGTGTTGCATTTCTGGAATCATCTAATCTGGAACAACTAGGTGGAAACCCTGATTCTCAATCAATTGGCTCAAGTAGGATAAAGAGAGCAAAATCCTCCTGCACGTGACATCTGAGATGGGAATATCAGCCATTCCCAAATAAGGTCAAATGACTGAGGAAGCATTTATGATCTGTAACATCGAAGTTATTCCTACCTAATTTTCAGACAAGCTAAACTGCACAGAAATCAAGGGATGTAAAGAATGATGGTTGAGTGGACTCTGATAAAGAATCCCAAAGCTCAATAAGTTATCACTTTTGGACTTAATTGCAACAGCTTCTTTCTGTCACTTCAGTGATATTGGAGTTGCAAACAGAAACCTGTCACTGACATTTGCTATGGACAAATTATCACAGGCCAGTTAACATGCACTAACTCTTTAAGGTAAGTAGATCATCCAGCTGACCTTTAAGACAGTTAATGGGAATCAATTGGAACTAGTTATTTTAGCTAGAAATTCTGCTCAGAAACAGTTCAGATACTGAGTCCAGCTCAATTAGAACTTTGCCCTCCTGTGCCCAAATGCACACCCCACCTAGAGCCCAGCTCTGCCCTGGGGTGAAGCCACAGTGTGTGTGCCAGCAGTTTCCTCTCTCAGTTCTCTTCCTACCTATCCAAGTGCATTGGATTTTGTATTACATCAGATATGTGGGCTGAAAGTAAGTTGTGACTCCTTCCCATTAGGCTATTTGAGCTGGATGACCGGGAAACTAGACCCTTGAGACACATTGCAGCCCGCATTGTGAAAAGGGCAGATGACTGCTTTTCTCAGTATTGAGTGATACCTGTTTCTGTATCTTTCACTTTTTGTCACTTCCTTACATGTTGGAATAAGCATGTGAAAGTATTTTCTACCTTGTTTATGGGACAGATATGGAGCATTTATAAGTGTGAAGCAGTTACTGATAACACAAAGCAGGCACTGCTTGCTTAGTTATTTTTGGCTCCCAAAGAATCTAGTATGCTTGGGCTTGCTATGGTCTCAATGTTTCCTTAGTATAAACCATAGAAGGGTAATTCAACAAAGAAACCCTTTTTGCATCAGTTATTTTATTACAGAACAGTAAAGGTGACAAGAAAAAAAACATATGAAGAGAAGCAGTAAAACTGAAATGGGTTATAGAGTGTGTATATTCTGTTCTTCTAAATAGTCATATGGCTGGAAGGGATTTCAGGTGATCATCTAATCCATTCTCCTATCCTGACAGAATGAATTATATATCATATTATACCTGACAAGAGGTTGTCTGACCTGTCATTAAAAGTTTCGGTGATGGGGTCTCGAAGACATCCCTATTTAGTCTATTTCTGTGTCACTACCCTTAAAACTCAAAAGTTGTCCAGGCATCTAAACTTACCTTTCTGTATTGTAACATAATCCACCATTTTCTTAACTTATTCACCAATGACAAAGTTAAAATTTGTGTCAGAAGACCATCGTATGTTTAAAGGCTATTAATCTTAAATTTTGTGGAAAGCTAATTGCCTGGATTCTCTCAACCACCCGTATTTCCTAGACCTCTTACCTCCTTTGGACACCCAATTGACCAACACCTTTCCTGAACTGGAACTCCTAAATTTTCTATTGGAATGGGGAAAAAAAAAATAAACCAACCCAAAAAACAACTTCTGAATTATAGCCCTCTGCAATCCATTTACACTATTTTGTTGTATTTTTTTAAACAGCACAGTGAATCCTTTCTGGAAATATTGCATACGTATATCTTTTGTGCCAATCTGGAACTTTCTGATAGTCAAAAACCACAGTTAAAACATATTTTCCAGCTGCAGTTCTAAACATTCTGCATAGACATAAATTGTATTTTGCTAAATCAGAACACTTTTCTAATCTCATGGTTGTAGTATTTGACACTAAATGCAGATATATTTGAAATATATCTTGGTTTTTCTTTTTCAAGATGGTCTTGACACTTGTGAAATTTAAAAACTAGACTGGTCAAAACGCTTAAAAATACCCTTGAGGGACTGTTCCGAAACTGTCAGTGTTGGTGGGTAAACTCAGTGGATGGGTAATTTTCAGTTCCTAATTGTCTCGAGACTGTGAAATGCAATGCATTCTATCAGTTCATTATAATATCAGTGTGCCATTGTCTCAATGACCATTATTATGTTTTCCTGACAGAAACAGGTTCCACTTAACAGTGGATTTTAATTTACTTCTTTACACTGTCTTAAACAATAGAAGGGAAAGAAAAGAGGAAAAAGAATCAAGTGCTTATGTAACATAGCAGTTCTGCTGGAATTAGTATGCAGAGAATATGAAAAGCAAACAGCTAATCTCTTTTGCAACATGCCCAAGGAAGAATGCTTTACATCAAAAGTTAAACACTATCATTATTGCAGACCTTTTACTTCACAAATGACACAGGCTTTTATACATCAGAAATTTTGCTAGAGAAGAGGAAAAAGGAAAT
Organism: Nestor notabilis; assembly: GCF_000696875.1. NCBI lineage: Eukaryota > Metazoa > Chordata > Aves > Psittaciformes > Psittacidae > Nestor > Nestor notabilis. Next base: position 9,121 of record NW_009935919.1, read on the forward strand.
AAAATGAAAAGAAAGCAGAAAGATTAAGGGAGCATATGATGGCTGCTATAGAGCCTGGCAAAATCTGCAACACAGCAGGTCTCTCTGTGTCTGCTATGCCATACTCTGTCAAATGCAGCTCCCAAATGTGGTAAAGAAAATGTTAACATTTCTAATCTTGGAAACAGTTAATGGTGCCATCTTAGTTTCATCAAAAGCCTGTAATAAAAAGCATCCAGAACGCTTTCTCTCGTGAGAGCTCAGTTAAACACAGATGTTACTGCTCCATATTTTCCCAGAGACCCTCACCAGCTCCTTTCACAGAAAGTCTTGGCTTCCCATAACCCCATCACTGCTTCTAACAGCAGCCTGCCATTTCCATCAACATTTTGCTCTGCAGAATTGCTGACATCGTGCAACACTGTTTTTCTGCACATTAAACTGGCTAAAACTAAGGCGGTAGTAACATAGCATTGCTATTGCTGGGGGAGAAAGCAGATAGTCTTCATATGCATCCTAAGAAATAAGAACAAAAAACCCAACTGAAACCTGTTTCAGAACTTCTTTACAGAAATGTAAAAAAAAGCACAGCCTGAAAGGATCACACTAATCAATATTCACCTTATCTCTGTGAAAGAACAATTGGGATCCATGCTGACATTATCAAAAGCTTTCTTTCTTGCTTATGTTCTTTTCAACAACAGGATTATTTTCCCTCTCTTTTGAGACTGGAATAGTCAATTAATGCTTTTAAGCATCTATGGATTTTTCCAGTCATCTGCATAGGGAATATTAATCATCTATATCTTACAGTGCTGCTTCATGAAAGTCAGCATTTTTAGCTATTATGTTCTGTGATATCCTTCAGTTTACCTTGAAATCTGTTTGGGTTTTTTTTTATCTCTATTGAGGTATTTTTTTCTTAGTTTAAGTAGTTTTCTTACTCAAAATATTTTGCATATGAATGATTCCTGTTGAACAACACTTTCCAATTTTATCATATGTACATGCACTCACACAAATTTTGTATATCTAAGCAAGTCCTCATTAATGTGCCTAGCTTAATGTGCCTTCTTCATTTAGAAGAGCAATCTCTGCTTACACATGGAGTTTTGAAAGTTAGACATACAAGGCAGTCTTTGAACTTTGAAGAACCTTCTTCCATTAGTAACTCAGCTCTGTCTGATCTTTCATTATCTAACACTTAAATGGCAGGATGTATTAAGATATGTTGTATTTGAGTAGTTTTAATTGAGAATTTAAAATCTGCACATTATGGCTGCCAGCACTGATTGAAGATCTCATGGTTATTGTGATAACCAGTGGACTCATGGGCAGACATTACTTCCAACAAGTGAAATAAATCTGTCCTGTCAAAGAAAGAACTGCATTCAGGAAGCTAGGCAGCAGATCTGCTCAGATTTGTAAAAAAATGTGTTTGCTCTGTTAGAGGAATTGGGAATTGGAAATACCAATCTATGATGATAAAATATATAATGCCAATGGCTCGAGGGAGAGATGGCTGCTGACACTCTGCCCCTTGTCCAACTGGTAGTGAGGCTGAAAATGTGTTCCTAGACAGGCACTCACACATAGAGCACATGCATGCACCACACATTTATATATGTACATATACATATACATATACATATACATATACATATACATATACATACATGTATATATGTATGTATACACCTGGCAAGGGGGTTAGAATTAGATGATCCTTTCCAACCCTAACTATTCTGTGATTCTATGATTCTATGATTCTATACCTATACCTATACCTAGAGATGGCTGGCCATGAAGGTCACAGATGGACATGCAGGGCATTCACATAACACAGGCAGCACCAAGAGCCTCATCCTGCTACCCTCTGGGGCTGGGCAGGCAGAGGATCATTACTAAGAGTATGTATACATATGTAGAAGGTGGATCCATTCAGCAGCTAGGCTCTCTCCGTCTCCCCAGCTGATGGCACATGGAGGTATGAGCTCCCAAGGCTGCAGCCCCACTCCAGTTGCTGGCACCACAGCTCCCCAGACAGACACACACACACACAGACGCTTACTGGAAAGCAGTTGAAGGTGGACTTTAATAAGTAGACAGGAAGACTGTTACGATACTGCAAATCAGAGCCAGAGAACTGCACTGAGCAGACCTTGCTTACGTGAAAATGGACCTTTTTACTCCCTTATCCATCCATTTTTTCCTCCCCAAATTGCCTAAATTTCTCCATTTTTCTCACCTTTAATTCCTCTAAATCCTGTGCAATCTTAAAAAGTTCTTCCCCTGCACTCACAATGTGTCCCGCCCCTAGACATCAAACACTCTTAGTGCAAAAGGTGATCCACAGAGCTTCTCCCAGTGACCCATTGTGACGGGTTTCACATGTGGGCACTGGGGCTGAGGCTTTGCTGGGGCAGCCCCTGGGGGAGCCCGGACATGGTGCCTTTAAATTTGAGTCTTCAGTTTAGTTGTCCCCCCAGCCGCACTGTTGGGCCCCTTTGCTCCTTTGAGCTTTGATGTGTTGATGGATCCTGGGTGGGCTTTTATGTGGGCTCCCCGCTCTGTCCCTCTGAGCCCTTTTGAGGGTGTGCAGATGAGCTTTTATGAAATAACCTAATACATTCAGTTTGTCTTGTAACTAGTGACCAAACATTCAGCAAGAAAAAATAGCTCACTGCAAGAGAATAAAACAGATAGCCCACCCTAACCACCTGCCTTCTGAAACAAAGTTGTTATCCCATGTGCCTTTGTTTTAGTGATATATAATAGCTATGGCCATTCTATTACAGACGTAATTTGCATGTTAGGCTGCTCTATGTCCTGTCTTTCAAAATGCAGTCCCATCGCTACAGATATTTTTTTTTAATTTCTTTGAAAAAGTGCAGGATGACAACATCTCTTGAATAAATTTTGGTTGATCATAGATAATTTCATCACCCAAATTACATCAGTTATCATCCTGTCTACATTTGTTAGTTTTGGGGGTGAGTCACTGAGATGTGATGATGGTGTGTCAACGCATGCAAAGGCAACTTTTGATTCCTAAGCACTTCATAAAAGTAATGCTTCTCCATGTAACTGTCATTTTTACCTCCTCCATTATACTTTGTCTAACTCATTTTACCTGCAAACAACATGAAGCAGAAAAAAATTCAATGATCCACTGGGTAATTTCAAAGCAATGTCAGTAGGTTAGCAAATAAAGGCTACAATGAGACCCTTAGTAAATATCCGTGCAACTCCACTGATTTTTCTACAGGCAGGAGAAGTAACTTGAGCAGAAGTTGGCCCACAGCATGACCGACATTTTACACAGCCATGGTGCCACATCGCCCACCCTCTATCCCCAGCTATGTTTCAACACAGATTCTGAGCACCAAACTCTCTTTCCAGCTTCCATGCACAGTTGTGGTGTGAGAGAACTCTGTAAAAACCTCCTTCACGTTTGAAGAACTTAACGGAGTTTCCTAAACCGCAAATGTGTTAGAAGTGGATCTGAAGAGACACCTATCTCAAATTGTAAAATACTGTTAAAACCAATGGTTAAGACATGCTGTGAAGCACCTGAAAAATGGCCTTTTCTACTTTGCCCCAGAGCAGTCCATGTTAATTCTTGTTCAATGTTGTGTCTAGATGGTGAAATACTTCATAGAGTAGTAAACTGTAAATTGTGTTATGTTTACCTATATAACGTTCTGAAAGTATTCCCAGCTGCAGTGTAGCTTGAACTTGTGATTGAGGTTCTCTAGCACAAATGAAGTCATAGTTCAAAGAATAAAGCCTAACTTGAACTGCAAGACTCAGGATAATTTGGAGAGATTATAGAGATTATACTAACAAAGTAAGAGCCCTAAAGTTAAGAGTTTCTCATATATACGTAAAAGTGAACTTTTGCAGTTGTTCATGACTAGTACCCAGAACAAAAACCTCTTTTCTTCTAATGTAGATAGCCTCAACTAATTCTCTGCAAAATGAAGTTATAGCAGCTTTGTATTGACAGCAGTTCTAGTTTGCTCCTTTTGAAAATGAAATGGGAAAAAGCACACAGAATATAATGGGATAGCTTGAGCTAGAAGTTAGACATAGTATCAAGGCTAGTACTGGAGGACATAAATAGGATTTTCAACTGATAAGGAGCTTGATCTTCTCTCTTACCTTCAAAGGAGATACCTCTAGCAAGCTAGCGCTTGCTGTCATGGTAAAAGGCACTGATATAAGGAGCAGACCTAAGGGAAGCATACTGCCTAGTGAGTTACCAACACCTACACATTGCAGCATTTAGATTTTTTTGGAAGCTTCTCACCCAGATACTATCTAGCCCCATCTGTGCTCAGCTTGAGAGCTCTGCTGCAGCCAGAGCTCAAAGCTGCAGGCCAAATTGGAGATGCATGAACTAATCAAAATTTTCTCTAATCCTACCTCAAGAATAAGTGACTGAAATGAATTCCATCAGCTCTATACATTTGCAGCAGTGTCCCTGGCGCATTCAAGCTGATTTTGGCTTGTTGCCATAATGGTTTCAGAAATATCCTGCGCTATAAATGCATGAGTTCTTCACAGTAGTGCATTACAATCAAAATTCCTACACATCTACACCTGCTATTATTTAAATTGCTCACTGCAACTCTATTGAACATGGCACTTTATTACAATGGATGCTTAGCAAGAAAATCAAATAGGAGAGGACAAAGGGATAAAATCACAAGAAAATGAGAGCATATAATCAAAGAAAAAAATATATAATGCTTTGGGATCTCTACTTTTATTCTCACAATATTAAATCATTCTCTTCTAGTCAGTAGGGAAGAATCTGAACGACTAAGAAGGCTAAATGCAAGTTTGCAATGCTGACACTAATGGGTGAAGGAAATCATCACTACTTAAAAATCAAGATCAAGCCTAACAGCAAATTCAGTATATCTAGAATTTCATCCCAAGTAACTAAAAATAATTCCAAGTAAGTTTTAATATGTTTTCTTACTCATAACTTAGAGCACTATGTAAATCATACCTTGCCTCTAGACAGGGAGAATAGATGCAAAAATAGGATGTATTTTTCAGGGCTACATAGAGTAAAACATCTCTAGAGGGCTCATTCAACAATCTAGCTGCACGATGTCTTCTGCATCCATAGGTAGCACAGGCCTGTGGCTCAACTGGTACTTTTGTTTTTTCATAACATATGGGCCCTAGTGGCTACCTTTCTTAAGATGGAGCTTCTCAGTCAGAAGAGCTAAATCCTCTGAGAATGTGCAGCTCTACCAATATTAAAGTTTCAAGAGTTGTGTGAATTTGACAGTAATTTTATTTGAAAAGGAATCCGTGCTTTGTTTGATATTCAAACATCCTTCTCAATGTCACTGAAACAAGAGATCAATTTCTGTTTTCCAATTGCTTATCTAGTTTTGTCTTTATATTTTAATGTTGATGAGCACCAATATGAAGTAGCAAGAAGCTAGTTTGATTGACACACAGCCTTCTTCCCCTCGTCTCTCAATGAGCTTTTTTGCATGTTGCGCAAAAAATAGCTGTGCTTCATTCCAATTTAAAACAAAGACAATTTTTAAATTGCCTGTGAAACTGAATTTCTGTATTTTGAATAGCTTTATTGTTAGAATTTCCTTTCACTAATGGCAGGTGAAATGCTTGGGCGCATTTGGAAAGCATTTCCCATAGGATATACTGTCCTGGTTAGTGATTCTCCAGTTAGTCAATACATTACCTTACCTTGGCCTCTCTCAGGCATTCTGGTCTTGGAAGTGACTCCTAAAAGTCCCACAACAAGAGAAATTATTTAGTTTAAAACCTGTGATGGTAAGATTTCCAGAGGCACAAAAATACTTAAATAATAATAACCATCTTTATACAGTCTCTTCATAGTCCATCTGACAGTTCTATTTTCCATTGAATTGCCCAGCTGATTTATAAAAAAAGGATTGTTAGTGAAATTTAAATTCTCTAAATGTCTAATTTCAGTGCTGTCTTTACACTGACTTGCATAGAACTGCACGGCTGTGTAATAACCTCCTGTATGTGTCTTCCTTTTCTACATTCATCTTCCTCTTTAAGGAATCCATCCATATTCTTACATATATAAAATAGGAGCATATAATTTCCTTGTTATCTTTGTCACTATTACATTTCCATGCCATTTCATTGCTGACTGTTACTCAAGACTCAAGGGCCAGAATCATAGAATGGTTAGGTTTGGAAAGGACCTTAAGATCATCTAGTTCCAACCCCTTGCCATGGGCGGGACACCTCGCACTAAACTATGTCACCCAATCCTCTGTCCAACCTGGCCTCGAACACTGCCAGGGATGGAGCATTCACAACTTCTTTGGGCAACCCATTCCAGTGCCTCACCACCCTCACAGGAAAGACCTTCTTCCTTATATCTAATCTAAACTTTCCCTGTACAGACCCTAATGAAGAGTCCCTCCCCAGCATCCTTATAGGCCCCCTTCAGATACTGGAAGGCTGCTATGAGGTCTCCACACAGCCTTCTCTTCTCCAGGCTTAGCCTGTCTTCATCACTTTGTGCTTGTATTATAATTATTAGGCTGAAAGGACTAAAGCTTAAGTTCTTTTATATTTAGAAAAACTTTTTGTTCCTATGTGGATATCAAATACAAACAGCGGAGTATGTCAGACTCTGTTTTGCTTACTAAATATAAACTGTTTCTATATCATATACAAACTGCTCCATATTTCAACACTTTTCAACTCTTTCTCTGTAGGCAATCTGTATGGTCTTGTTTTTTATCACTTAAATTGCAGGCACTTTTATCTCCATAATATTCAAGTACTCAACTTGAAAATCAGAATACTTCTCAGGTTTAATATAAGTCTTTCTCCAGGAGCTGAAGTTGTGCTGAAGTTATATTGGGGAAAAGAAAAGGAAAGGAAAAGGAAAAGGAAAAGGAAAAGGAAAAGGAAAGGAAAGGAAAGGAAAGGAAAGGAAAGGAAAGGAAAGGAAAGGAAAGGAAAGGGAAGGAAAGGGAAGAAAAGAGAAGAAAAGAGAAGGAAAGGAAAGGAAGGGAAAGGAAAAAGAAAAGAAAAGAAAAGAAAAGAAAAGAAAAGAAAAGAAAAGAAAAGAAAAGAAAAGAAAAGAAAAGAAAAGAAAAGAAAAGAAAAGAAAAGAAAAGAAAAGAAAAGAAAAGAAAAGAAAAGAAAAGAAAAGAAAAGAAAAGAAAAGAAAAGAAAAGAAAAGGAGTGTTGGTCTGTTGTATTTCCATTGAGTAAAATTTCCACTATATTCATTTCTCCCCTCCAATGCCTCCTGTTTGTAATGTACTTGTGGGTGGATCAAATACTTGACATCTGAACAGTTTAAACTCTGCCACGAAAAAAAGTGATACTGTTACTTGAACAAATATACTTTGTAAGTTGGCCATGTATAAGGGCTTTGTCTGAGATACATGAATTGCTAAACATCATTCGAATTATGCATGCAAACTTTATGGAACAGCCTATCAACTGATCATCTCCTGTTTGTCATTTGATGCATATTAATTTTATGCTCTACTGCTTCAGCTGCTATTTCATTAGAATGTTTACTGCTGTTTAATGTGTATTACTTCACAACAGAAATAAAAGTTGTTGTTATACGCACATATTCTTTTCTCCTTCAGCATTGTAACCTGTGTAAAATTTATTTCCTTCAAAATTAAGTACAAGAAGATAATGACTACTGTGTTGTAACTTTTGTGGTTATGCAGTTATGTTGTTTTCTTTTCTTTGAAGTTTTTTTTAAATTTAGTTTAAAAAGCAATAATGGAAAAAATCCAGGACTTCCTTCTTAGGTTATGTTCTTAGGTTATGTTTTTTTAAAGACTGAAGGTAATGGGAAAGTTGGGAACCAACAGAATTAACTTAAGCCAGGCAACACATAGACAGGTGACAAAAATGTTTCAGTCAGAGCTCCTGGATTTTTTAGGCCTAAAGGAGAATTAAATTAGATATGTAGAATTCATATATATAGACATACTCTACCCAAAAAAAGTCTGTCCCAAATCTATCCTCAGACTAGTTTAAAATATCTTCAGTTTTTAAAGTGATTTTGCAAGAAACAAGTAATTTTGCTTTGCACCTAAAAATCTCTTATTTCTCTCACTACGGTGCAGTGCTATTTTCAAATGTAGACTTTTCTGAGTGTCCTTGTGCCTTCACACAGCATAAGAGCAGTCAACATTAGCAGCATCATTTGGATTGGGAGTGTACTTTTGATGTGTATTTTTCAGTCACTCCCATTTAGCATGCCATGGCTCACACTGTGAACAGGTTCTCAAGAGCAGGAGCTGGATTAATCTTCCATTAAGATGAAACCAAGCTGGAAGGTGAGCTCCAGCTGCTTGCAGGTATCTGGTTCATGTGATCAGGCTAGAGTTAGTTCAAAGTAAAATATCTTTAAGGCCTGTAGTGTGAATAACACGTCTTCAGCTCAGTGTTTCATTCTGCTTCACAGGTCTGCCTGTGCTGCTCTACTTCTAGTGTAGGCTTGGTCTTTGAGCCTGCTGTGTCTTAGTTTTTACCACAAGCAGGTCTTGCTGCAGTCCTGGAGACTGTTCTCTCCTGGCACACTCTTGTCAGACATCCCCAACCATAAGCCTAGAAAGCTGGTGGAGAATACCAAACAAAACCAAACCTGGTGATAACTGGGTAGGTTAATGTTTTACTAAATCTGTTTTGGAAAAGCAAATATTTCACACACTCATTGGTCATAGAGGCTATTTCACTCTTTCAGCTTTGATTATGCTGCCACACCAAAGGAGAATGAAAGATGCTTTGATCTTTGTTACGCCTATTTTGTGAGAAAGGGAAGATACTCTTTGCTCCTCCCTTTTCCTATTGCCTTCTCAGATTGCATGCACTGAACAGTCCTTGCAATTGATGCCTTGAATAATCTTCATGACATAATGATCTGTCTGGCTTTATAAACAGGCTGGGTCGAAGCACTTGCAAATTTGCTCCTTTAATGTGGGTAAAATCTCCTCTGTTTTGTGATTTCCTTAGCCTGATGGATGGAAGCTGACACTTCCAACTAGCAAACCTACGTGTCCACAGGGAAATGCAACCACAAAGTCTGCATAATGAAATGACATCTACATTTGCATGAGTGCCATAAGAAATTAGGAAAGTTAACTATCTGCAACAGAAAATGTATAAATAAGGTATGTAGCCTGGAAAGCTAAGATGTCTTGGGGAAAGAAGGGAAGGGAAAGCAGCCATCAGTTCTGGAAGTTACAGGGCAGGTGTGGAGGTGCAACAGGTCAGTGGTCGCCTGCAGGCCACCCCACATTGGCCAGAGTGGCTGGGCCACAGTGGTTCCTTCCCCAGGAGGTCTACTGAAGTTCACACAGGCTCCTAGACCAATGGAAGGTGACTTTTGTGTGGCACACTGAGGATAAAGGTCCTAGGAGAAGTAAAAATAAAAAAAAACCAAAGTCCTTTTGGAAATATTTTGTTTAGATAGTTATGCACAAAGCTAGCAGTTCCCTATATCGCATATTCTTTTAGAATATTAGCTATATTCCTGTAAGTGAAAGAAGATATGCTGCTGCCATCAAAAGATACAAAAGAAATAATGAGGATCTTGTGAAACACAATCACTATCCTTGGGAAATCTGGGATATTTTACTATCAGGGTTTAAACCAATAAGGACGTGGCTTCTCCTCAAGCAATGCAATTTGTCACAAGGGAGTTTAACTTTTTATTTTGCTTTTTCATGCAGTATTTCATGACTACTGTTTCCCTTCTCACTAGAGTACTAAATTTCACGGCAGTGTGCCTTTTCCTTTCTGGTTGACATGTTAGGTAATGTGCATCGTAGTCTGTTTCAGAAAAATAAGCAGAAAGCTCAGAATATTTTTGTAAATATACTAGTTTCTATTTTTGAAATAAAACTTGTATTTTTAATTTGTAAAGGAATAAAGTGCCTGAATTTTCTGTTGTGAGAAAAAACCTTCTTGAAATGTTCCTCTTTATTCTAATAATGTAAATGCAAATAGGATCCACAAAAGGCATGAAAAGTTTTCAGCTACATACCTGAATTAAGAATACTTCTATTTTAATTCTGTATCCTATGGTAAATTGCCCAAATGGTAAAACCTGATACAAAGTAGTTCTATTGTGGCTACTTCTAATACAGGGAAATACTTAAATACAGTTCGTTAGATGAGTGTCCTATGGAGTATTCTTTTTTTAAGTATGTGGAAAACATCATAGGTCTGAAATTTTAATCAGTTATTTCAAGATAAGTATTTATATTTTCATACATATACTTACTTTTTATAAATACAAATATGTAATGCATTTATATAAATACAGCTGTATTAAAATAAATTTATATGAAGTTATGTGCTTGCATATATTTACATTTCTATAATACTCATATAGTTACTTTTCATTCCAGACTCAGTTTGTACTGCAATACTGTATAAATAGTAACTGACAGGAATAGTAAAACAGGTGAGCTTCTCATTTTGGCCCTTTGATCCCTGACAACATGCTGCTGCATTGTGTTTAGAAGGTTTGGCCCATCACAGGAGTATAGCTGCAGCATATCTCATGCCTCTTTCCATTGCTGAGGGTATGCCAGGTCCTTTCCACTCACTGTCTTTAAGGTCTGAAACCTCTGTTTTAGTTGCAGTGTAAATTTGGCTTTGCTTTCTTACTGAAGTATCATATGTATTTTAGCCCTGTGGAGCAGTGATGCAGGATCATGTCACTAAACACTCCGCAAATAAAACTAGAACAAAACTTATCTCCTGCTTTGGGAAATTGAAGCCATGGATTTTGTACACCCGTATCTGAAATTCTGATTCATGTCTTGCTCTGCATGAAAGAGCTACCTTACACAGCCAGCTGGGTCCCATAAAAATGTAGAAAAGAGACTGTATACAGGTGTTTACTGTTTAGTTTTACCTGAAGGGTAGAATTACATGGCTTTCTAATGCATACATGTAACACACAGTTCTGATAAAGATCTGTCAAATGGCACCTCCCTGCAGACCAGCTGCTGAGGAGCAGGGTACTTCAGTGTGTGCGTATGGGAAGGGATTAGAGGAGATGGTTTGAGGATGCCTTTGAAATCTGTGTCTAAATTGTCTGAGGACTTATTCTTGTTTGACATCCATTTATTATCATTACCAAAGCCTTCCTGCTTCTGAGACACTGTACTCTCAAGTCCCAGATCTAAATGCCATTGTCTTGCCCTCTTGCCAAACTTCAGACACTAATGTATCGCTAAGCCACATTTAAGACAGTAATTTTCTTGTAAGCTATCTGTAGCCTACTGAGAAAGTACAATAGTCTTTACTGCACTTGTAGTAAAGAAAATAAAAATGCATTAAAAAGGTGGCAGGGGAGAGAACAGATCACTGCTTTTGGGAAGCACAATTAAACAGATTTTCTACTCTTCTGCTTCAGTGTGGCAGATGTGAAATGTAAAACTGGTAAAAAGCAGGTTTTATACCTTAGGCAGTGCTTTGAAAACTGAGCAGGTGAAAGAGTAAATGGGACGCAGCTAAAATACTGGAACAAGGTGCAAGAAGTGGGAGGATTTGCAGTATCAACTTTTGGCTGTACTTGAGGGCCCTGTAAGTACGATCCTGAGATAAACAAACAAATATATCCTGAAACATGAAATTTACAGGGCACTGACAAGAAATGCTCATTAGCATATGGAAATGAGAATTTTGCAGACACATGGGAACAACAGCGGCAGTAAATGGGATTATTAAATGGTTTGTTTATCCATCACCTCATCTCCTGTTGACCTTCCTCAACGTTTTTAGATTGCTTACTACAGCAATAAATAAGAGTTCTGTATGTTCAGAAGGATAGAAAATCTCTTTGACTTCCCAATCTTAAGATTTAAGGATATTATTTAGTATATGCAATAGCATTCAGGTGCCATTATTTGTCAAGCATAAATAAAATATTTGACTCTTCACAAGTAACTCTCCAGATTTTATGCATATTACAGACTTTAATCTGTTTTGCAGGGTAGGCAGTACAATTTTTGCTTTGTATGAGCTTCCTAAATCCTCAATTTATTTTTTTTCCATTTGATTAATTTTTCTCATAAATTTTTACAGATTTCCTAAGAAACAGTTACTGCAAGTTATTACAAGCTATTTTATTGTCTTCCTTATAATTTTGTTAGAATAGCTGAATACTTTTATCACTTTACCTCCTGTTTATACTAGTAAGCTCTCCTTCCCCTGAGATAATATTGTCTCCATACCTACTATCTAAGTCTATATTTTTTATTTTTAAAAACCTCAGAATTTGCACATACCAGGAATATTTTCAGAATTCAGTAAGAAAGCAGTCCAGAACAGTGAGGGAAAATGTCAAAATGTGACAGAAGCTTAAAAATATTTTATCATTTAGAAAGAAAGAGAAGCAATCTAACCTACAGCAACCACACAAGAAAATCACCTTGCTGTGTGCTATATTTAAGAAACACCACTGAGAAAAGCACACTGGAAAAATCCCTGTCAGAATACAAAATCATACCAAAGCATTCAGTGATACCTACAGGGAAATCTAATAAAAGAGACATTACTGGGGCAGTCTAAGTTTGACAAACTGAAAAATTTGAGATGATAATGTCACGTTGCTTCTGGGTGCTAGTATGATTGTGTGATAATAAAATCTAGATTATTTTAAACAACTTTTTTGTACTTGAAATTTAGTAGCATGGTAAGTCTTTTGCTTTAGTATATGAAAATTTCATTCAAATACAGAACATATCAAAGTCCTTACCTACCTCCCAATGTGCTCAAATATACCATAAAAATACCTACTTAAATAGTGTATCTACTCAAATACATTAGGAAATTGGGTTTGTTTTCTTGTTTCTGAAAGAATCTTAAAAGACTACTTCAAAGATTTAGCAAGACAATTTACTCCATTCTAATTAATTAAAATTTTATGATTTTAAAAATTATACCTATATATATATACATAAAATTTACTATGATTAAGTAACTTGAAAACCTGATTTTGTCAGTTGTAGCCATGATCCTTGAGATCTACACAAACAAGTTCAGAAATTTGGTACCATATTTGAAGAAATATTATGTTAAGCAAGGAAGCTAAAGAAAACTGAATCTTATAGCAAGCTTACTTTTTCCCCTCAGTAACAACAGAACTGTAAAGACAATTAACATTTCTGCTGTCATATGAACTTTGAAGCTTTTTCCTGAATATTTCTTTATTGGTTAATTATGACTGTACTGTTTTTAAACACTGGAGTGCACAAGAAATTTTTAATGTAGTTAATTCCATATATTTAATGAATTCCCATCTACTGGAAACCATACACCCTCCAGCTTTTGAGTTTTATAGGTCCACTATACTTCGGCAAATTACTGTCAAATATCTAATCTTCTGGAGAAAAACACAAACAGGCTGCACTATATATATATATGTAATTTTCATAACAAGATTTCCGTTTGCCAGTTGACCTATTATGAAGCTTACAAGATTCATAGGTAAATCTTTTCAGATAGTAAATAAAAAAAATAAAATAATATTAGCAATGTAAATTTACATTTTCAACATAGATTGAAAAAAATACATAAATTATAGCCTAATAAATTACCTAGAAATACTGCTGTGTAGAAATATGTAATTTAACAATAAATGTATGTTTTAATAAGGATATGCAGTAATAAGGAGAAGTGCTGTCTCTATGACCCTGTATTTTTTTAATTCTATCTTCCATCAATTGCTTATGCACATCTCCTTAGTGCATTCAAAACCTCTTGATGGCTACCAAGCTTTCACACTATTTTCCGATTCAGAGTGGCCCAGCTTCTAGCCTGTGACCCACAATCAGCTTATGAAACTGCAGCTTCTAACCCCTGTATAGTTTAATCTTTCAAGGGATGTGTAGGAACATGGCAGACTATAATTACCCATTGCTCAGGTGGAGCCTAAAAACTACTTTTTGAACAGCCTCCTTTCCTGAGCTCTATTAGTACATGGTTTTGTTACATGAGGCATCACTCCATCCATATGAGAAGAAAGGATGGTAAAGATAATCATCATGTGTTTCTGAACGTGTTCCTAAAAATGTTCAGACTAGTTGCAGTTCCTAGTCGTTCATACTAGGTGCTGTTCCTAAAAATGGCACCTAGTTTCTACTAGCTGTAGGTAATTACTGATGAATAACATCAATTTGTATAACCCAGAATGCACAGTATGCCTTGTAAGATACAAATAGTTGTTTATTCAGTCCCTCATATCTTTATGTTTTCACTGCAAGGAGGGCTAAATCCTGTTACTGTTGAAGTCAAACAGCTGATTTGCTTTTGCTCCAGCAGGACCGGTGGTTAGGCTCCCTAGTTCCCTTAGGAATGCCACAGCATTCCTGCCTGGAACCAAAGCACAGATTTTCAGCTTAACTTTGAGATAAAGTTTCAGAAAGAACAGGCATTCACCCACACCCACACTGCAAACACCCTCCCAAATCTAGTGTATATTAAGCATGATGGTGGTGTCATTTATTTCTGGATAATGAACAATATTTTAAAGAGGTAGATTTTCTACTGTAAAAATGGAATTATAATAATGACAGGGGAATGGAAGTAAAAAAATTGATGACTAGTCAGGAACATATTTGGGTGTGGTGGAAAGATATTCAACTACCATTTATTTCAAGGTTAAACTATCAAATGTTTAAATATGTTACCAACTGACTCAACAGCATTATCGATGAATAGACACTATATGATCAGAATATATTATATCCCTACAGAGGGAACTCAGGAGGAGTGATGCTGATAAACATGCCCAGATTAAGAAGAGTGTCAGAAAGACTAAACATAAAAGTTTATGACAAAGTAAAATGAATTTGTCTAAATATTTTATTGATAAAAGGCCATACTGGATCTGTCAGCATAAAAGATTATGTAAAATTAATGGATATCAGGTTCTGCTTCATGTTCTGACAAAGCATCTCACTAAATTACAGCACCAAGCAAGTATTTCAGGACAGAAATCAGGCCTCGGAACAGCTTAAATTGTCCTGCAACACTTGGTGTGATTCTTCTCACTCTTCCCCCACTCTTTCACTCATTCCCAGGGAGTTTCAGGGAATGCTGTGCAAGGCTTTTTTAGTTGACTATAGGCAGCTTCCATACACTTGGGTTTTCATTCAGTTCAAGCTTCCCTGAATGACACCTTGTGCTGCAAAGGCTCAAAAGCAGCAGAATCAGCTTCTAAATTTTCTTGAGTCAGAATTTTGGTGCTGGTGCAGGTCCAGAGAAGGATAATAAAGCTGAAAGGCGAGGAGGGCTAAGGGAACTGAGGTTGTTTAGCCTGGAGAAGAGAAGGCTCAGGAGGGACCTTATGCCGCCCTACAACTACCTGAAAAGAGGTTGTAATGAGGTGGGGGTTGGTCTCTTCTCCCAAGCAGCAAGTGATAGGACAAAAGGAAATGGCCTCAGGTTGCACCAGGGGACGTTTAGACTGGATATTAGGGAAAAATTCTTCCCTGAAAGGGTCCTCAAGCCCTGGAACAGGCTGCCTAGGGAAGTGTTTGGGTCACCTTGCCTGGAGGTATTTAAAAGAAGTGTAAATGTGGCAGTTAGGGATGTGGTTTAGTGGTGGATTTGGCAGTTTTAGATTAATGATTGGACTTGATGATCTTTTCCAACCTAAATGATTCTATGATTCTATTCTGTAATTTTCAGTGATTATGATAATGAGGAAGGGAAGGAGGGTGGCATCTTACAAACAGGGTAAAGTTATAAAATATTTCTACCTTGGAAGAACAAGCTTAGCATAACCCTTGTCCCTAAGTAGTAATCAGTCCTGCTGGTGTCAAACTGAGGGCAGTAACATTTGAATTCTTTTGATGATGAGAACTGAGATTAACATTGGAACTCACCTCTGATTATATCTGAGAAGAGGTAAAGTCATATGAGAACTCCAGAGGGAATGTGATAGCCTTTAAAGGAACACATTTTAAATAGCAGCTATTAGGTCCCTCATTCCTTTGGAGGCAGAAAAAAGAATAGCTTCAGACTGGTACCATGCAAATCTCATGCACCTTATCCGATGTTCACTAACCACTGCAGGGCTGCTGCTATTCTAAAGGTCAAAGGAAAAAGTGATAGTGAGGAGCAAAATAAGGTGGAAAACACTGGTTGTGGGCAGCACATCTATGTCTACTCAAAATATGGAAGAATCTTGAATTGAATAAGAGAAAAATACGAAGTCACTTTTATGACTCGTTGTGCTGATCTATTTCATGAGTAACAATAAGAATTTGCTTTTAGACATAAAAAAAATCAAAGAGGAGGCATAAATTCTACCCAACAACTTTTGATGAGAGGGGGTGTCTACATTTCTGTCTTTTATAAAGCAAATTACAGACTCCTCAGAACTTCAAAGAGCTGGGGTAAATTTAGGAAGACATCTATTTGGGTTCCAAAAAAAGAGGTGACTTATTGATGCACTCACTTTTATCACTGCTGTGTGATATAAATTCAGAGTGTCAAAATTTCTTTATTTATGTTCTGATATCTTATGCTGTGGCAGCCTTCTTCATGCCTATCTTTTTGGGTTTTTTTAGGGGGGAAGAATCTAGCAAGATAAACTGTTTCTGCACATGTTACAGTGGAGAAAGTTCCATCCAGAGCTCATTATTTTGCTTAATATTAATTGTGGTTTACTAGACCTTTATTGGTCTTTTTTTATTCCATTGCAATCGAGATTTTAGTATTGTATTAGGATTAGTTCCTGCAACATGCTTGACTGTTTCTACAAATACAAGTGTAATGGATGCAATGAGTCAGGAGAAAGTCCACTGTACTTGGTTACCATGTCCCTATCAGCAGCAAATAGAGATGTATAGAGGACGAATACAAGCAGCAGTACACAAGAACTCACACAGGAGCTCAGAAATTTAGAGATTTCATTGAAAAAATTTCATCCAGACTACTCAGTTTAACAGCAGTTAAGGTCCAGCTGCTTCCATCTGTGCAGTGATCTAACTCCTTTCTGAACCCATGTAATCCTGGTTCCACACTAATCTCTGGTAGAAAATTGCACACATCAGTTGTGCTTTTTGCTTATTTAAATATTCTCCATAACCATTGCTTTGGTGCCTACAGGGGACATTTTTTCTCCTGGTAGGAAGTTACAGATACATGTTACTGTCTTAGTGTCTCCTTACCATGCGACATAGATTTTTTTAAAATTTGCATTGTGGAAATAATTATTTTCCTTTCAACATTGAAAACTTGCTCTGAGAGCACTGTGCAGCCCTTCAGAGGTTTCAATTAAAAAATGCAAAATAAAATGCTGTCTTCAGAGAAACCCTCGGATTGTTGGGCATGCTAGAAAGAGCCCACAGCCAGAAGAAATAATGGAAATAACAAATTTATTCTGCTCATCCCCAACAGATATTCAGATACATTCAGTCTGCTGAGAGACACTTTCAGTTATACATGACGGTGCCTGGAGATGGCTATGGTAACTAGCCCCGTTCAGGGGTACAGGAACATAGCCTGTAGATGGCACTGCTCCCTCACTATTTCTCTTTCCGAGTGAGCCGAGACTCACAGTTTGTGCTGAAGACATTATTTTTTTTTTCCTAGGGACATGTTTACTTTGTGCATCCTGAGCCACAATAGGAAAAACGAGCTCTACTTCAATGTGACATTAGAAATGAAAATCCCGTTAAACCTTAAAAGATCGGTATGAGCCGTGTTTCACTTACCTTTTTGCATCTGAATGCTCATACAGCTTTTAGAATTTCTCTTCCTGGTCTTCTGTCCAATTTGGTATGGAATTCCTTTGTTTCTAAAAAAAAAAAAAAAAGAAAGAAAAAGGCTTTCAGGAGCACACGAGCACACATAAAAGAACTTACAGACCTTGCAGTAACATGGAGACCTGAGTGTTTCTTTAAGAAAAATTAAAATAATCTTTCAATCGATGAGCAAACAGATGAATTAATGAAGGAATACATTTACACACACACACACAAAGAAGAAAAGTAAACAAATGTGTCCTACTTCAAGCAGCAGCTTATGTTTGATCAGGTTTTCATTGGAGATACAAAGCTAGCAAGTAAATTGGACAAGGAAGGGTTTTATTCTCTGTTCTCTGCAGTGTGACAATTCAGTAAACAATGATGGGTAAAATTTAACCCCAGACTGTGGAAAGGGAAGCTGCATACTGTAGTAATTTGGTAGTTGCATGTTCTCCTTTTATTTATCGTAAGCAATGATAGCAGTAATGCTTGCAGCTAACATTTCGTAATGTTTTCAAGACTGAACTTGGGTAAAGAGGTGGTTTGCCTAAGTTACAGCATCTTTGAAATGCTGTTACAGCATTCTTTGAAAAGGCCTATTGTCCCTGTTGTTTAGACAGTGGATTTCAATTTTCACTGAGGACTAATCTTGAGGATATAAAGGTGGCCATTACTTCTGCTTGATTATTTACACTGCTTTGACCATCTTATTAAGCCTTTCAAAACCTGTGTTCTTACATGCTTAGCAAAACTCTTTAGGGACTTGCTGTAAAAATCTTGCAGCATTCAATTTGCGCTAGCCTGATGTAGAGTTGAGTGTATGCATTAGACCAGGTTCTGCAGGTCATCTGTCTTGAGCACAGCTTAAAAAACAGGACTGAAGCTTGCCACTGCAATTACTCCTGACTTCACAGACAAAACTGCAAAGTCTGCCTGCCTTGAGTGAACATGCATGGTGCAAGATATCAGTAAGAGGTTTCTGTATCACATCCGGATCTCTAGAGGCTGATATGAATAGTCACATTTAAGAACTCCTAATAAGACAGTGACAGACAACTCATAACTGGACAGGTATGTGCTCTTATTGGTCCCCATACACGCAGTACTTAGTACTGAGGCTATAGCCACTTTACCATGCTGCTTATCATGGGGAGTTTGACACATCCAGGCAAATTCATCACCAATTCTGTTCCTTCAGGTACCCAGAAGAAGAATGGGAATCCAAATTCTTGACTTCTCACATTTCTTTCGTATCTAGTAAACTGAAAACTGCTGACAAATTGGGGGCATGTCTCCTGTTGAAGACACAAACTCTAATGGTTATTTTGCCCATACCTTAGTTAGTCACAACTATAACTGAAGGTAGGTAGCAGATTAAAGCTGAAAACAGATTGAATTTAAGATATTCCTAAACAGTGGTTGAATATTTTCATCCTTTGCTTTTTCTTCTCATACTCCTGTTACCATTTTCTGCTCTCTGCTTGATATCCTTTTTCCTTGTGTTTGCTTACTGATGGCTGCTATTTCCCTTCTCCCTGCTTCCCACTACGAACAAACAAGCTTACCATTTTCTCTAATGTTCCTATTTGAATTATCTCTGTGTAAATTCACCAGGCTGATAGAAGTGTTATTTTGCTGTCTACCCCAACTGTGAGTCTTGCTGATTTAAACTAAAATATGCTAAAATTAGTTTTAGATGATTATTCTTTTCTCTATTGTCTCTACAGGATTCACTGTTCTAAATGTGTTACATTGGGAAGAAAAAAATGTATTATGCAGTCCTTGAGGCACTCTTGGAAAAAGACAGTGCCCCATGTGTATAATAGGGAGATACTAATCTAAACAAAAATGTCTGTTACACATATGAAGACATTCTCTAGGCTTTCTCCTTTGAAAAGCTGTCCTAGTCTTACCCACCCCACCTTGTTTCTTTCTGGTTCATTCTAATCTGACTCCTCTGAAGTTTGCTTGACCCTTCCGTACTGTTACCTATTGACTTTTTCTTTTCATGTCTTTTTAAATGGTGGAGGAACAGTTTTCTTTGTACCTCTGACAAGCTTTTTTTGAACAGCATTTATCTTTGGGTAAAATGGCTTTTAAGTGGATTGTTTAAAAATAGAAAACCAACAAATTTATATGATGTTCCAAACTGAGCTTTTTAAGCAAGAAGGAAAATATTTAGCAGGTCTGGAAGTTAGGCACTTCAGATAATGAAAGGCAATTGACAATTACTGTTGTCTTTTAAAGGGAACAGTTGGACTGAGGTATTGGAAACAACTGGTATATAAGCTAATATTATAAGGAAGAGAAAAGCTTAAGTTGCGCACTGATAAGTGCTAGTTGCCTATTAAGGTGAGTAAGTTTTAATACCAAGCAAATGAAAGTTGACAGAGGACTTGACTATGACATGCATAAATCTACATACACTGTTTTGTCAGTGGTGTATCTAGGGTTGGCTTTTTCAAGGTATGCTTTTTCAAGCATATAATAAAAAGGAAGCAGAGCTGGTCAGCAGAGTAGGAGTAGGGAAAAAAGAGAATTGCAAAGCGGCCGTGCCTCACTGACTCCTCTTCCTTGGTCGAAGTCCTGCAAAGACAAGCTGACTTCTGCTGTGACTCTGAGAAAGTTTGGGGGGGATATAGTATAGTAAGTGTGGCTGTGAAGAAGTATAACTCCTCTTGAAGTATCAGTTGTTCTTTCCATCTCTCCTACCCTAACTCTGGCTAAAGCAGGTGTAGCAAACCTGGTTCTCCAGAATCCATTCAAACCTGACACTATGAGAAAGGAAAAAGATTTTCTTTCAGCTCTCCTCTAGGAGCACCCTCTTAGCTCTGCCTTGTCCTCTGGCTTCTTCTACACCTATGGCAAAGGAGCCCTGGCTTGGCTCTGCCACCTTGCAGAAGCAAACCACCAATTCAGTTTGACTCTGGATTTATGCCTTTGTAACTGCTGTGAATGCATTACATCCTATATAGAAATAGATTATCAAAACTAGCAAGTCAAGGGCTGTCAAATAACATAATGAAAATTACTGGCAATTTTTTGACATGAATTGTTCTTTGTTGAAGTCCAGAACTTTCTGTAGAATGGGATTTGGTTCCTTCTCATGTCAGCTGCCACTGCGATGATGTGAACGCATCTGTCAAGTGCTGAGATACTACAATGCAGACAGCTATAGAAAATGCTGTAAGGAAATTAAAAATGTTTTATTTTAATAGCAGCTATTTAATAACATGCAGTAAAGAAGACACAGGGACACTGTTAAACAATGAAGATAAATATATAATATAAATACATACAAATGCACACAGAGCACACACAAATAATTTCATAAATACACCTGTAAAATAGTTGATTAAGTTAAAGAATCATCTATTGCTGTTAGGGAGGTTGGGTTCCTGTGCTAAAAAAAGAAATAGTGTGCACTAGGCAAATAAAGATAACCATATCTGCAACATCCACAATAAGCAGTAATCAAATTATAATCATACATGGTACCCAATTCTTAGTCATGAACAATGATCTTTTGGATTTTTAGTTTCTTGAGTCGAAATTTTCATTTTATGAAAAGAAACAAAAAAGAAAAATAATAGTCTGGCTCCTGCAGTCTGTGTCTCCATTCCAGAGACCTAGGCCCTCTGAGCTGACAGAAGTTTAGATAGAAGTTATCCCCTCTTCAGCAGAGCAGCACTCAGCTAGAGGTAAGATGCTTTACAGTGGGTTTCACAGTTATCAGCTGATAGCAGAGGAACCTAAAAGTGGAGTTCTGTTTTCTGTTCCAAGCTCTGGGCATATGTTCTGCTGGGTTCTGCCTATTTTTCTATAGTATTATCACCTCTCTCCTGTCTTCTTCAAAGTTTCCCTCCCCCAGTCCTGTATCCTGAGATGCCTCAGCCTCTTTCTCCAAGCAGTGCTTGCTCACCTTTCCTCTGCAGCTGTGGGCTCCCCAGAGTCCCACACCCTCAGGGACCCTTCTTGGTCCAGCCTTGGACTGCTCCCTCCTTTCTGCATGAGACCATTCTGCCCTTCACTTTGCCATGGTACTTGTCAGGCAAGAGAAGATTTAGGGTGAAAAACTGCATGATTTTAAATCTCTCTCACAAAGTTTGAGAGAAACAGACAAGAGCATAAGTTTTCAACATTTAATTTTATTACCCAATTTTTTTTAATCTTTTTTTTTTCCCCAGGAAAGATGTCCTCAAATCGTCATAGCCTTTTGCTGCAAGCTGCTTCCCTTCCTGCAGAGATGGTGCGCTCACTGTCTCCTCATCCATGTGCGGTGAGAGGGGACAAAGTTATTTTCAGCTGAACAACCAAAGTAATTCTTCATATTTTCAAAAGCTTATGTTAGTCCAGATGTCGGCATATTTTCAGGAGAACGCTCTTACAAATCACAAAAGCCACTCATGATGCTGCCAGATATGAAACCACAGCATAACCACAGCATTTTAAATAAAATATTTTTGTATTTTTTAACAATTGCTAAATAAAGCATTTACTTTTGCTGGAAATAGACCAAATTTAGAAAGAATATTGCAAGAACCTGAGAAAAGGCCTTATTCTAGAAAACACTGGACAAGTTTAACAGTAGAAATTTCAACCTCCCCTATGTTTGTTTATTGAATGTTAATATATTGGTATCTTTACCTGCTTATCCTTTAACATTTTCTTTGGATTTGGAAAACATGTTTCTAAGCACAGCTCTAAAGCTACTAGTGCTGTCCCCTAGAAAGAAAAGGATAGCTTTATTGATAAAGAACTGGAAAAAACCACAGAAAATTAAGGTTTTGGAGGTCCCACAAATATAAACTGAAAGGTATTCTTTAATCTTTCCAATCTGTGTTTGCCTAATGAAAAACATTCTTCTATTTACAGCTTATGCTATTCTCCTAAAATAAAGGCCCCCATTGATAAAGGAAAGAAAATACAAGCCATTAAAAACTGAGTTTGTTATCCATAGTTAGATGTTTGATATTAGGCACCTAGTCCTTTTAGGCTTCTTTTGAAATTATAACTCTAACTTGCAATCTTTTAACAGGGGTTACTCTTCGTATTTATTTGTATTTACTTATTTGGTTTTATTGTTTGCTACATTTTTCATTCACAGTAGTAAAGGAGGCTAATATAGGCTTAGACTGACTTGTATTGCAAAACAAACAATAGACAACTTGTAAGTGCAGATGGACATTTTTATGTATGCCTATATAAAATCTGTCTAAAAATGAAAATGTGTATTTCCTTAATATCTTAGGTCTTTCAGTCTTCCATGTTTCAAAATATCTTGCTTTCCTATCTTAAATTGCAGTATGAAAGCCAACTGCACAGAAAACCAACTAAGAGGGCAATTTTGCAAATTATTACAAATTGAATTACAAATTGGACAAGACTGAAGGATTTAAGCTACCTGATTTCTGTATTTATCTACTTGTCCTTCTGTATGCTCCACTAAATAATATCTGAGTTCCAAGAAAAGCAAAGTATTTCTATCATTTATTCAGTCAATTACACAATGTTCAATATTGCGATATTGTCCTTTGTATTTGTATTTCTGTGTTATCTGCAAATTACTTTCTTTGTTGTGCCTTTACTAAATCCAGTACCAATAATGACACATACTGTTTCTCTGAGACAAGCTGAGGCTGAGAAATATGCAGAGCATGATTAATTAGCCAAGTGAAAGAAACTACCCAGCTGACAAAAGTAATCATTGGCCCAAATGACCTTTGATGTCTCAGTGCTTTTGGCCAGAGGGTTTGGCAACTGCATGAGGAAGAATGCTAAAATAATCTACAGCTAATGCACATATTAACATTCTGAAGGTAGACTATTTTCACTGCAGGAACAGTGTGTTTTAGAAGAAGCCAGTTCAGTTGTTATAAAGACTGGTAGATTAAGTATTCCGGTAAAAGAAAAAAGAATTGGCACCTTAGTTTTTAATAATATATTCTCCATTCCTGCAGTAAAAAAAGAAGCACCTAGAATTTTTAGTATAGACAATGTATTTTAAGGCTCTGACACAATGTTAAGCCTATGTGATGGTAAATCCCACTGTGTGGCAGTCAGCTTTGAGAGTGACACTTTTTTAACAATGACAAACCAGTTTTGGTTGAACTGAAACACCATATACTTATAGAAACAAGAAAATTGAAAAGCAGGAGCTTTGAAAACTTGTACAGTCAAAATAGTGTTCTTTAGCATCTATGGTTAATGAGAGAAAAAAGCATTTCTGGAGAGTGTTTTAATACATCTAATACATTTAATACAGACACACATTTGAGAACGGGTTGAACAGATTTTTGGCAGTGCTTCTTTACATCTCCACTGCTGAGAGACTAGATGGCTTACCAGGACTAGCTTTCTGACTTTGTAGGAGCTAAGTTTGATGAGACAAATCTGCCCTAAAGTACATTGGTGCAGTTATCTGTAATGTATACATGCATATTATATATTATATATATACACACACATATTATATATTAGTGTATTGCATTAGTATTGCACAAGGCCCTGTACAATGGGGTCGTGTCATGGGGATCTCTTGTTACCACAATACAGAGGAACAAAACAAAATTACGTAGTATGTTGAGGAGTAATATTTTGCCAGAACGTCTTAAGGAGTTTATGGGAATAGTACTGGGAAACTGCTGGAGAATCCTAGTGGCTGCTATTGCCTATTTGATTATGCCCATCCTTTTTTTTTTTTACTAAAAACTGCATGTGACATTCAAGCTTGTTTTGTTGGAGGAAGCATGGTGAGTAGCAAGGTTAGCATTCCTGTGATCAAAAAAGAACCAGCTTGTACAGCTGAACCAGCCACTTGGATGAAAAGATCCTGCTTGCTTGTAGAACCATACTTGATTATTTCAATTTCATCTTGACACAAGTTCAGTGCATGGCTATCTCCTTCTCTCAGTATTAGTCACGTATTTCTTAATAAGGTATTTTACTCAGTAATTTACTTAGCATGCAGTCCAACTACATCATTGGTCATGCATGTGTCATGTCATGCTGAATGACACACTTTGGTTATTCCCTGGTCTGCACATTCCCCTTTGATACCTGCTCTTTCTGTGGCTAGAAAAAGACACTACAGGTGTCCTTATGGAATTGGTACAGACTCCATCGTTTGCTGTGATCAGTGCCTTCCCTACTCTGTCACTCAGCTGTGAGAAGTTAATCACATACATGACTTCAATTCTTTTCCACCCAATGTGTCTCATCTCCTTTCTGTCAGTTCTCTGTGAAACCACAGTTGAGAGAGTAAAGTGCCCTGGGCTGTTGTGAGTCTGTATAGTTCACCCACCATATTAAATGAGAGTCTTGGCTTTTATGTTGCTACTGGCCTTTGCCTTCTAGTCTGTATGGTGTAATTGGGAGACAGCCTAATCTGTAAGTACTGAAAGATGGGAAAATGGTAACTTTTGTGACAAGTGAGATAAAAAGTGCATCTGTACTGTAAGATTTGGACTGTAAGAGACCAACAGATGGCCACTGTTATTACTCCAGCACTTTCCCTTGTATAAAACTGGTCCAGGAATGCATGTACCTAAGTGTATGTATAAAGATATATACAAAGTTCAACAGAGTTAACCTCATATTTCTTAGGAATTGCTGACTTACAAAGTGAAGCTCAGCCTCATCCTTCCCTGCCACAGCTTAGAAACCTTTCTGCTAAAATAGAATGTAGTCCAAACACCTAAATCAAGCCTTAATGAGGCAAATGGCAAACATTGAGAGAAGACAGACAGGCTGTATTTTTACTTTAAAGACTATAACTTTCTATAAGGTACTGGAGGACTTTACGACTGCAATGCCTCCGTTTGAGAGTCCACTGCCACAATTATACATTTCCTGTGTCGTCTTTGTTTTATCTTCCCCTAGAATATACATACAGTCTCAAGGCCAGGAGGTCCTGAAGATATGCCAGGAAATGGTGCCCATTAGCATGCAGCAAAGAGCAACAACCCTTTTACTTGCTTTGCTTCAGAAGTCACAACTCTTTAAAACTGACAGTGTAAATGTTGTGTTAGAGATTTGCTAATATACACAACGTATATTGTTGCTAAGCTGCATAGTAGACCTCCAGGTATAAAAATCAGATTGTATGACTTGTGGACATTTTAATAAATCATTGAAAAATTTTGTCTTATTTTCATATCATTAAATAACATTCTGTTTAAGGACAATTTTAATTAAGAAATTAGAGAAACTGAAAATGCATGGCACCAGCTATTGCTGTCCAGCACAAACATCTCTGTTTCTTTGGAAGCTGAGCTTGTTTTTGGATGAATTACGCCTCTGATTTGCTACCAGGAATGATATAGTGACCTCCTTGGTATTTAGATAAAGTTTATATGAAGGTGGTCTTCCCAAAACTATAACATTTTTATCAATACTTTTGAAACTTGTGGCATAGGTAACAGATAAGTACTGTTAAGCTAACAAAGCTATTTTCTTCTCCCAACTTGTGTTGTCTTAGAACCAGAGCCCTTTTATGTGGCCCAGTTGACCATGCTCCCTTTTCAATATTGAGGGTCAGAGAAAGGCCAGTTTTTCACTTAGCTTGTGCTTCTGAATGCCTATTAATTCCTTTCCTAAACAAACTGAACCACCCCAACCTACTGCTCAGATTATTAAGGTTCTGCAAAACATTTGATGTTTTGCTGGTTAACCAGAGCAATACCTCAGACATTCTTCCTAATCTACCTACAGGATACTTTTATCTACCTACAGGATACTTTTGTCTACCCTGTGAAGCAAGTGAAAGAGCAAAATGATAATTAGGATATAAAGAATTTCACTATGCCAGTGTTATTCCAGACAGCAATGTCTAATGAATGAGAACACAAAGGCACGCAGCAGCTGTCAGTTGAATGCATGCCACAGTGCAGAGAGTTCTATAAATGCTTCTGAAAGATTTATAGACTTCTATTTCTATTCTGGTATTCAGTGAACGTATTTTATTTGGAGGATAATGTAGGGGAGATGGGATAAGGGTAGAAGAAAATGAGATCCCAAATTAGAACACAGATTAAGATGAGGGGTAGAACTGCTCATGAATTATCACAAGTTGAGAATAGAGCTACTGTATATTCCACACCCCTGAAAAGCACTTAATATGTTCTACTCAGTGCCAGGGTGACTTTGGCTGAAAAAATAAAAATCTGATGGAATTATAGCTTGCCTTAGCTAAGTACACATTCAGTAATTAATGTATGTTTGGAAGTGTTGCTCAGGGCTTTGTTACACTCAGGAAGCTGCTGGGCTGTTGTTCTGGAAGTCTGTATACTGGGATACAAATACGTGTTGTGGTATGAACTCTCAAAAATGAGAACAAGTGTCTGTGCATGAAGCCATGGTTGCAGGATGATTAAGGCAGTGACTGTGACTGGGCACATGGCTATGGAAGACATATTTGCTTCTTTTGAATTTTGTTTCTTCTCAATTCTGTCTGGCATTCCTTGTCAAGTTTCCATGCTTAGCTTTGCCAGTCTTCATTTCCCTTGTAAGGCTGCTGGGAGAAATTCAGCTCTGGAAATCACTCTTTAATGTTTGCTAAATCAGAGCTCAACTAAACCACTTTCTTCTGTACCTCATCTTTTTCATGACTATCACTGAAATAACAATTTAGGAAAGATTACGAGGAGTTACCTACTTTATCTTTCTGCACTACGGCAGGATTTGCTCTCAGTATTAAACCTGTGCATGTCTTATCTACTCTACTCTGCAGTATTCCTAATGGTGGTTCCCTCAGTCACCCCTTTGGCAAATCTTTCCATTGTCTAATTGTCTTTGCTTTTAGCATTTTCATTCCTTAAGTCTAACCTAAATTAATTCTCTTTCTGTGAGTTTCAGCCCATTACTCCTTATTATATTACTCTTAATCACTTAAAGTAATTCCTCCCATATTTCACGTTACTTCTCTTGAGTAGTTAGACACAGTTATTGTATCTGTTCTTCGCCATTTTTTTTTCAGCTGTACAGGTTACATCCCTTTTCCGTCACTTCATAGATCGTGCCTACTAAACTATTTATTGTTTTTTGCTACCTTTCATGCCATTTTATCTAATGTATTCCTGTCTTTTTATAGTGAGGAAGCCCACTATACTCAGCTAAAATAAAACCTGTTAAACAAAAGAAAACACGGAGTCTCATTTTGTAGCAGCCTCATTTTAAGAAAGTGTTTTGAAGGTTTAGCAAGGTATTACGTACCTAATTAGTCACTTTTACAAGTACTGAATCACTGTATTCTGTTAGCATAATTAGCTTATGTAAATTAATCTAATGAGTAGTCTGAATAATCAACGTTCTTAAAAGAAGATATATCTTTTAAAACAAAGGTTTTGTTTGGTGTCCTGGCAGAATCATTAAAAAACTAATTTAATCTCATGAACATTGTTGGATTTATAATAATTCTGAATTAGACAAAAAGTCTTGTAAAGAACAGAAATTTCTGAATGAAGATAGTAGATGTAGATGACATTCAACAGGAGGAGAGCAAATTCACAGGTGACAAAAGGCAGCTGATACAAGTAGAGATAACTGCACCTACAGCAGTGAGGAAGCAGCCCTCATTTATGTCAAGAGTGTCTTTCATGCTGCTTCAATTTGACTAAGAGTCATATGTCAGAGAAGCCTTTATTAAAAAATAAGTGTTATATAAAAGTAAAGCATTGATAATGTAATTTTGTATGACCTTACTTTGCCCTTGGGCATGCAATTTCAGAAAGCCACTAGATATTTCTAAACTGGTAGTTGTCTTTTAAAACCACACCAGAAATCTAGCCAAGGTGTCTGAGCAGCAGCAGCTTAGATGGGGCACACAGCAGCACAGAAATGCTCTGGAGACTGGGCGGTTATCTCTAATGCTTCTCAAGCAGTTGAAAATAATCATAGAATCATAGGATCTAGAACGGTTTGGGTTGGAAGGGACCTTAAAGATCATCTAGTTCCATTCCTCCTGCCACGGGCAAGGACACCTTCCACTAGAACAGATTGCTCAAAGCCCCGTCCAACCGGCCTTGAACACTACCAGGGATGGGGCAGCCACAGCTTCTTTGGGCAAAACCAGAAGGATTGGTTTGATCAGGAAAGCTGAAACAGAAGCCCTTTGGTGTTATTGCTGGACATTTGGAGAAACTGCTGTTTACATCTACACCTTGTGAACCCAGGTTCTGGTGCATGCTGGATTGCATTCTTATGATGTAACAGGTAGGAAAGACAGCTGGGTGCACATCTCTTCCACTTACAAGCTTGGTTTCTACTGCTAGAGAGGAACCACGGTATACTCAAATCATCCTGGTGCTCAAGCATAACAGAGCTCAGCTGGAGCAGGATCTGACCTATTATCTAGGAGAGTTCAGAAATGCCAGTGTGCCTTGTAAATTGTGAAATTCGCAGTGAAGTTTGTAAAAGAGAGTTCAGGGATTGCTTTTTCTTGTGTTCAAAGAATAAGAATGATAAGAAGAATGAATCACAGCTTTTGAATCACAGTACCCCAAACTGTTGCTTCGAATGACAGGCTCCAGAGTGCTTCATTGCATGGCTTTGATCAGAAGAATGACTGTTTGTCATGGTTTAAGCCCAACCGGCAACTTGGAACTATGCAGCTGCTTGCTCACTCCCCATCTTCTTCCTCCGCCCGCTCCTGGAGGAATGTAACTCCCACGGGTTGAGATAAGAGCAGTTCAGTAACTAAGGTATAATACAAATCACTACTGCTACCACCAATAATAATAATGATATGGAAAATAACAAAGGGAAAGGATACAATTGCTCACCACCCACCAACCGATACCCAGCCTGACCAGAGCAGTGATATGGGCCTTCCTGGTGACTCCCCCCAATTCATATACTGGGCATGACGTGCTGTGGTATGGAATACCCCTTTGGCCAGTTTGGGTCAGGTGTCCTGCCTCTGCTTCCTCCCGGCTTCCCCTCCTCCCTGGCAGAGCATGAGACTGAGAAAGTCCTTGGTCGGAGTAAACATTACTGAGCAACAACTAAAACCATCAGTGTTATCAGCGTTGTTCCCAGACTGAAAGTCAAAACCACAGCACTGCACCAGCTACTAAGAAGAAGAAAAAATGACTGCTGCAGCTGAACCCAGGACACTGTTTTAAGAAACAAAACCAGCAAGACATACTAAAGTCAGACTGAGTTTCATGAATCTGCATTTTGATAAAAATAGATTATATTGTCATAAAAATCTTTGCAATGGAAGTGGCTTTTGTTTGGGGTGTTGCTTTCTTTTTATTTTATTTTTAAGAGCTAATGTACATGGAGACTTCCTTATTGTCTTTCCTTCAATGGAGTCATACCCTAAACAGCATTGCTTAAGTAGGCACCTCTTACAGAGCAGTGCAATTACATGGTCAGTCTTGCAGCTCAAAGAAATTGTATATCCTCATTAGAAAATAAATTGCAGCTTTATTGTCAGGCCCATTTAATACTGCATTAGTTACACAGCCCAGCCCTTAGAAGGTGCCAGCAGTATGTGACAATATGTGATTTCTTAATAGAAATCTAGACTATAGTATTTACAAATGCTATGCATGGCATTACAGCACACTAACCATTTTGCTCCTGATAAAGCAGTTCATTCAGGAGACATGTGTCAGTTTGGCTGCTCACTGGAGCTGGCCTGACCTGAAGCATATGCTATGCGGACGAGGGGAACAGGATGAGAATGTGTGCGTGGGATACCAGACTGAATTTTTCCCAGACTGAGGTCCTTAGGAAAGCAGGGAGACCATTTAATCTAATTTAATGGCAGTGTACCATGCTGGCAGCTTGCAGTCATTTCAGAAAACACAGCTGATAGAAATGAAAAATCAACAAATATTATTGTCCACTTGAAAGCAACTATAATTCAGACAGAGTTCAGCAAATGGATTCCTGTTATTTAGGATCTGGGGAGAGCAGCTCATAATGCAGAGCTGAGCTATACAGGCTGCTATTCCTTAATAGCTGATGCATTTCACACCTGACCAGATCCAGACTTACTTTCAAGACCAGATAATTCAATCTATAACCATCAGTCTGTCTCTCCTTGCACGTATGCCATCAAAGAAATATTGTATTTCATCATGCCCATTGGAAAACCTTCTGATTTGACTTAGAAATTTCGGTCACAGTAATACCCTAAGAGTATGCCATTTGCCTGGTAGTCAAAGTGAGCATTCTTAATTACTCTGAAAGAGAAAACCTTAAAAAAGATGAACAAGAATTCCAATATTTAGCAAGTAACATAAGTGGGATTTTAATCAACACTAAAGTCAGGTTTCAGTAGGGCCACTGAAATGTGAAATATGGCTACAACAAAATCACTATTTAAGCACAATGATTTGAAAAAAAGTCTCTACATATGCCTCTATACATATGCCACTATAACTAAGATAACATATATCACAAAGATTTTAACTCCTGGGTTGGGGCAATT
The DNA here is from genome assembly GCF_000696875.1 of Nestor notabilis. Lineage (NCBI taxonomy): Eukaryota > Metazoa > Chordata > Aves > Psittaciformes > Psittacidae > Nestor > Nestor notabilis. The sequence continues at coordinate 40,327 of NW_009935919.1, forward strand.
CCAGGCACAGCTACAAGTTGGGCGGAGATGAGATTCAAAGCAGCCCTGAGGAGAAGGACTTGGAGGTGTTGGTTGAGGAGAAGGACTTGGGGGTGTTGGTTGAGGAGAAGCTTAACATGAGTCAGCTCAGTGTACGCTTGCAGCCCAGAAAGCCAACCGTATCCTGGGCTGCATCAAAAGAAACGTGACCAGCAGGTTGAAGGAGGTGATCCTGCCCCTCTACTCTGCTCTTTTGAGACCTCACTTGGAGTGCTGTGTGCAGTTCTGGTGTCCTTAACTAAGAAGGACATGGAG
>NW_009935919.1:41020-58524 GCF_000696875.1 Nestor notabilis
CAGGGGGTTGGAACTAGATGATCTTAAGGTCCTTTCCAACTCTAACCATTCTATGATTCTGTATTAAGATAGTATAGCATGGAAGAGTGTAAAGGAAGAATCCGTACTGGAGTGGATTGGAACATGGTGTGTTTCACCAAGAAATGTTGATGACAATTGGCTTCCGTTCTGTTAAAAATATCTCATTTGAATAACTGCTTCATAAACTTGATACATGAGAAAATTTTTAGTAAAGTTCGTAATTAATGTAAATAATTTTACATGAGCAAACAGTGTTTTGGATTAAGAGAAAAGAAGCAGGTCTTGTTGGATGATGTTCTCAAAACTTCTCTAATCATTACTGTGAATTCCTTCTGTCATTGTGATTTGATAGCATATTTAAGTGTTAAATTGTTTAATTTGTATGGCATTGGCCCGTGTGTATTTTAAACATATCAGGTATATTTCAAAAATTTTGTGTCTGGTAATGATTTTAAAATTAATTTACTGTTGATGGTGCTGCAATTTTTCCATAATTTGTCCTATTTGGAAATATCACCTTGACTTAATTGGTGTTTGGATGTTAGAGAATTTAGGACAGTGCTGTCTTTTCAGTGTTGTCAGTAAAGCCACACTGGAATTGGTTTCTTCCATATTTTTGTGTGTATGTTTGTTTACCTTGTAGGCAACTGCTGTAGCTCTGATAAGTAACTAAATTTGAGTTTAAAATAATCCTTGCGGATGGCCTTGGGTTGGTAGATGCCTTTTATATAAATAACAACTGCTTCAGTTTAGGTTTTCATTATTTCTGGTGGAAAAGAACTAGTAATACACTGGAACTGTGATAATGCACTTGAACAGATAGAATTGGATGAAAATGGCATAAAATTCTGTTTAATTATATTTTTTATTTTTTTCTTTTTCAACATGGAAAGAGCTTAATTGTCTGTCCTTTAAACGAAAACAATGAAGAGGATTTTGTAGGAGATAATAAACTTTAATCATATTTAATATTAAATAAGGCATTGCAAAGTAACTCAGTTGTTACTGAGAATAACTTTGTAGAGAAGTCCTTCATTGTACTCTTCTTCAAGAATACAGATAGGGTACAAAAGAAGCAGTCTGCATTCTTGAAAAGTTTGCTTATATTTCCACAATAAATGCTAATGTGTTCATCAGTCTCAGAATGAAGTATCTCTTGTTTTCTTTTTCATGTTCCACATGAAAACAGCAATAAACAAAATCATATTTAGATAGTAAACTCTTTCAGAATGATTAAGTCATGACTGTGTTCTCATTTGTGCCTTTATAAAAGCATATTTATAAATCCAAATATTCCAGTGTGTATTACTCCCAGCTTACACTACAGAAGAAAAATTAAAAAGATCATTTACAGTTTTTCATACTGCATTAAGTAGAAGCCTTAATGATCTATTCGGTAACATCTGGAAGACTCATTTAGATAAAACGCTGTTGTGTTAGGTCCCCTGCAAACATAAGGTTGGAAGAAGTCCAGCTCCAAAGGAACTCTCACTCTCAGAAATGCTCAAGGAAGGAAAAATAATGATTCACTTTTTGTAGCTGCAGACACAAATCACAGAAAAGTGATGTGACTTGCCCAGGGATATACATGCAACCTCCGGCAGAGCTGGGGTTTACTCTTTCATCGCACTGCTCAGTGCCTTAATCAGAAAACCTGCATTCCTCTTGCAGCCTGAAAGTTACCCAGCTTGGCTGCAAAACATTTCTGGATTTGAGGAAATAGTATTGTCCAGCCTTTCTGAGCCCTAGTGTTCCATGCAATCTGTCTGCACCAGTTCCCAGTCTCAAAATCCCCCTAGCTGAATTGGGCAGAATTTACATTTGAGGGTTGATTTGCAGGATTCGCAATACTCATTATTAGAGACTGAGGGGCTTTACCACAACTGCGAGAATGTATTTACAGCTGCCATCATGTGCATTAGCTGTAGGCACTGAGATCTCTCAAAGATGAAATTAGAAAAAGTGACTGAGTTTGTTTTAAAAGCGTTTCTTTGTTTATACTCACTCGTATAGCTCTTACCCTGTGCTCTTGGCAAGCTATCTAGTTCTTTTGTAATTAATAAATTTCTATTCTACAGAATATAACAGCTGGGTTTAGTTCTTGTTATTACAGTGTTTCCACTGATTACCAGCCATCGCCATTCAATGAGGTTTGATATCATATCGGGGGGAGGGGGCTGAATTTCTCTGTGGTTGACATGATAACAGCAAGGTTTGAAGAGGCAGATTTTTGAAACAGTGAGCAAAATGATTAACATGAGACTGAGGGGCAAAGTAATAAAACTTTAAAACCACTAACTAAGTCTGGAGGCCATGTAAGAACATTGTAGTAGAGGCACAGATGGTGTGCATACCGATGAGCAGGAAAACATGAAAAAGAGAGCAAAACTGTATGGCTAAATGGAGAATTACGTAACTTTACTGGTGCAACAGATGCATTATTTCCTAAAGCAAAAACCCACTGTAGACAGCAAAGAGAAATTCAGATGGAAAACTATAGTAGATTCACTACCAAAAGAAAATCAAGTAGTGAAGCTGTGGAAAGAACAAATAACGAGAGATAACAAAAATAATGAAGAGGCAACAGGAGATATTGAGACACAGAAATGAGTTATGCACCCTATTAGCACTTCTGGGAACCTGCCTCTGAAATTTCAGAATCTGCATTGATGGTGTTGAATCTCAGGGTGTCTATAATCATCTTCTTGGGTTGGCTTGGCTGAATGCTGAAGTATTGCAGACATCAACCAGTGACCTCTTTTCCTCTCATGTCCCGAAACTAGTGAGCTTCTTGTCTTCTGCCTTTGGCTCTGAAATATGACTGTGGCTCAAATTAATGATACACACAGCAATCATTCTAGAGGGAAATTTTTATATCATTCCTTTATTTTCAGTCCAACTAAAGAATTGATTACTCCATCCATATTATAGCAGTAAGAAAACATTTTGCCTTCCTGTTCTCCTAATACTGGTATCTTCTCTATTTCAAGGTGACAGCTCTTGCTATCTACACAGATAAAGATGCAAATTTTCTGTAATTGCCTTGGAATAACAGCCACTGAACCTGAATTTTCACTCCAAATACCATGGATATCTGCAACATTTGCCATCATAAATACTTCTAGGTGATTAATAAAATGGTATTTATTTTGAATCCATGCTGCCAGAAAGTCCTGAGAGCCACATTATTATGTGGCACTCTTTTCTACTTGAAAAGCCCAGGTCTGGATGGGACTACACCCCTGGGAGTGTCAGTTGGACATGTGGGAAGGAGAGCAATCGGGAAGGCCAAGCAACCACAGAGGTTGCTGATCTAACATTTCCCTTGTTTCCAACAGATCTTCTGAAGCATCTTAAAAACCTTTACTCATTGCTTAAACTCTTAAATGGTCACTATCTCCAGGGAGCACCATCAACAAATGCTATTTACAGTTCTAGGGTTGCTATTACTTAATCTAGACTATCAAATGCACTGTGTCACAGCAAAAGAAAAAGATTTTCTGTAGAAACTGAGAAAGTATTCCCAGTCCTTCTGTACAACTCTTTAGATGCAGTGTGGCTTACTTCACAGTCTTTCTTTGATACATCTCATTCTGGCCACCAGCTGTGTTCAGATCCTCCAAGTCGGTTCCCAAGTTTCCTTCATTTTTAAGTTTATTGCTATTCCGCCAAGATTTAATCAGTTCTTTTATCCCTTTCTTTCCTCTTCAGTGTGTGCACATGTGGAGCTCTTTCTGCATCTCCAATTTAGAAAACATTAAACATTAGCAATATCACCCCTTCTGTTCTCAAGCTGACACAGCACTCCTTGACCCTCGGGTATTTTCTGATCTTCTCAGCTCTGCATCTGAACTCAGTGTGAAGAAGTGCCATGCACAATTCGAGAAGCAAGGAAAGGTGAAATTAATTTTATTTCACATTCATCTAATATTATGTCAATAGTAACTGACCCATGTCCTTATGGATGCTGCATTTGGGATCTGCAACTGGATTGTTGCCTTATAAAGATTACCCTCATTTTATTACCCCTTAACTATCTGTGGTTAAGAAATAAATTGTCTAAGCATATATATCTGATAAACAGTACTACTGAAATGATGCAAAAGCTTTAGAGACATCATTGAGGTCTGTGTTAATGGACATGTTTTCAGTAGAATTTTATTTTTATGTGTGGCTTCAAATTCTGAAGTACTTTAAAACAGATTGATAATGTTAGAAAATATGGGTGAAATATACTTAATAGGGCTCTTCTGTGCCAAAACTAAATCTCTGCCCTTAATTCAGTGTCTGTAACTCTGCATCCTTTCCATATTTTAGGCAGGAGATATGAGACCCAATGCCATGACTCAAACAGTAGCATTTATTGAGCTCTCTGCTATTGTGAAGCCATGTGCTAGTGTCTGAGGGCTAAATATACTCAAATTCCTGTGTTGAGGAAGTCCAGTTACCTATAGTCTTTTATCTTCCACACATAGTGGAGACACAGCTCACCGGACCATGGCATCGTTACCTCTCTGGATGTTGTGGATGGCTTTCAGAAAAACCAGGGCATGTTACCAGAAGCCTGCTATGACATAGCAGTATGAATTGAGCTTAAATAGCTGAGATACATATTAAAATGATAAACATACTACATAACTTGCCTGGTCCTTCCACATAATCTTTCTGAATTCACTAAACTATGCTCATTGGTTGCCTTTTAACAAGTAGCATATTTCTATTCATAAGAACATAGTTCTAGTAGGAAATACAGAAAACTTTCTTGGGAGAAAAAGCAGCAAAGGTGTATATGAATGATCACTAGGTGAATCACTTCTCTACCACAATACAGACAGCAGTCTCTTCATGTTTCTGCACCTTGTAACAGGCTCTTTATCACAGGCTTTCTCTGTTCCATTTATAAATCACCACATCCAAACCTACCTCAGGCATCTATCATCCCAACACCTAGCAATGTATTGAAGCAATCCTGCTGTCAGAGCTCACTTGGCTCTGCTGTTGTAGTGTACAGCTTAGCGTGAGAGCATTCTTCCCACTGTTCTCTGACAGACTGTCCTCTCGCTGCTGCAAGGCCATTAATGAAGGAAGAGGGCAGTGAGAAGAAAGCTCAGATTACTGAGAATGGCTTTCTTGCTGTTCATTTTTACCTTCCCAATGAATTTCAACTCTCTGACCAGTACATATAGTAATTTAGGTTGACTCACGAAGTGTTTTTGAGAAATCCTGGGTTGAACTCACTCCCATATGCACTGACACATGGGAGTAGTCCTTGGTGTGCCCTGTTACCATCCCTAGCCCAGCTCTGCTCCTCTCAGAAGGACAAGGCTGATGGGGAAGGTCTCTGCCCCAGTAATATGTGCCCTGGCCATGGTACACCCTGACAGGAGACTCATGGCTTGCAGGCAGGAATCCAGAATTGACACTGGTAGCTCTGTGCTGCTAACAGACCATGAGGCTCTGTTTACAGTGGATCAGAATATTACCCTTCATGTAGATGCGCTTTCTCTTCACCTTCCTTTCAGAATTGTTTCTTATGGTGACAAGAATGATCTAAGCAGCCTAATAATCAAAAATGCCACACAGAAATAAGAAAAAGGCACCAAGAGTATGGATGTTGGTGAGTATTTATTGCAAAGGAATGGCATTTTAGACTGGATTTTGCTGCTTAGTTGATCCAGATCATAACCTTCATTCTCTGATTGAGTATCTTTCCTAAGAGCTCCTGAAAAACCATCTGCAGCTTGACAAACTGCTCTGCTGGCAGTGACATCTCATTCTCTAATTTTTCCTGGGGGCCTTGTGATTGCTTTTGATCGTATGGCATGCCCAGACAGGTAGTCATAAAGAACAAAACGGATAAAGTGCCTTTGGAAAGACAAAATCTAGGAAGGAGCTGCCTTTGCCATTGCCAAAGCAATTATTCTGGGTCTTCCCTACATTGTGTCTCTGAGTAGGTCCCAGGACAGAGGGAGGCTTTGTTGCAGATCACATGGATTTCTTTGCTGGCTGCAGCTCATTTTTCACTGCTTTCTGCTCTGGCACGCCTCACATGTAGGCAGGGATGAATACCAGGGTGAATGCAATTTGCATGGAAGCTCTGGACATGTTACAGGGTTCCTGTGTATAGGGTTCTCCATAGAAAATGGTCTGTGGCTCTTTCAGTTGACAGTTGAGTATCGCTTGCCTCTAGGAGCCCCTAAGAGCTATCTCCTGTTTAAATCCCTGCGGAGTCAGGTCCCAAAGACAGAGCCCAAGTTCAGCATTTCCTCAATTTGTGATGTATATGCTAAATACTTAATGTTAAATTTCCTAGCTGAAAAGAACCTGCATTCTAAAATGTTTATCTTCCAGAAGTTACTTCTAATTGCTTAACTATTTCCCAAGTAGTTTTTGTTTCTATGAAAATAACTGTTAGGTTTTCACCAATTTAGTGTGTTTCACTTTTATTGTGCAGTGATGGTTACTTGGCTTCCATAGATTGGCTAAGTGTTGGTCCTTACTTGTTAATACAGGTGTTATTTAGCATACATAAAATTAAACTCAATGTAACCTCAGTAAGAGCTGTACCTTGTTGGGGGGGTGGTGTGGTGTGTCTGTGTATTACGTTTGCATCCTGTTATCTTACAGGTTGTATAGTTTAGTATGCAGATACTTTATAGAGGTCTCATATTCATGCTATGGGTTCTTTTCTAAAGATAAATTAATGAGCCAAATAATAATAATTCTAAACACATACAGCAAAACCACTTAACAAAATTGGTATGTGTCACCAGAGCTGATGAAGATGCAAGACTGTGTAGCTTCGGGAAAAATTAAAAATAAAAGAAAGACTTTGAGTGAAAAATATTCCTGGATCAGAAAAAAGGCATAAGAAAACATGATGAGTAAAAAATGAAGTGCACTTGCCTTTTGATTGTTCCAAATTCCTTATGAGAGCCCCAAAAAACAAAATTCTAAATATTTAGCATTAGATAATATTATCCTCTGAAGAACACTAGCACTGTTTGCAGCTGATTCATACCAGGACTTCCTATATACATGCAGCTCCCCACATCTTCATTTCCTCCCTAGCCAAACTTGATGAAGTATAGTGAATAAATAGAATTCATATTTCAAACATTTTAAGCCAAGTAAACTAATCACCTCTGCTTAGTTAGAGTCAAGATACCTAACCATAAAGCTGTAACTGTTGGAAATACTATGAATAGTGGTGCCAGGTGATACATCTTGGAAAGCACTTTGCTTAAATTTTGTAGGTAACATTAATGAATTGCTTACTAAATGCTACAATTACCTAAATATTCTGCAGCTGTAGAACCGTGAGCCTGAGCTTCCTCAGTTCTCTTGTTCCTTTGAACAGTGTATCTCTTCTTAAAGTCTTCTAATATTTTGAAAAGCAGAATAAAATATTTAGTAGAAAAAAATCTTGAAAAATATTGGTTTATAACGATATTAATAATTCCAATACTAAAACAGATCTTTTCATCTCTTCATAAAGAATTTATATGTGAAAGCAACCTTTTTCATTATGCAGTAGTTCTTAGTCCTGCCAATGAAAATTCAGTTTGTGCTTTCACATTTTTACAAGGTACACGCTGTGTATCCAAATATTTGAATACATCTCTTCATCTTTTATCTGCATCGGTATTATCTTTATATTTATTCTCAGTCTTCACCTGGCACTCCTTTTTTATTTTAAACCTTGAGGAACTAGTAAAAAAGGTAAGCTTCTTCTATATGCTTAAGGATATTACTGTTTATTTCATTAATGCAATTAAAAAAATCTTAAGATTTTTGCCAAGAAGTGAATTTTTTAGTTTACTCAGAATTCTTCACAGAAGAGGAATTGCTTTTCTTTGAACATTGTTGCAAAAATTCAAGCTCCATTTGTAAAAGTTGATGATTTTTTGTCTAAAAGTTTTCATTATCCCTACTTTTAAATCTGTAGTTTAAAACATCAAACTCTTCTCCTACTTCACAAGCTGAAATATTATTATCTTCTATTTTCGTGATTATCATGAAAAGCATCTTCAATCCACTTCAAAAAGATAAAGTACAGCCACAGCAGGATCGTTGAACAACTCAAAAATCTTGGACACCTATCCTGTAACGGGGAAAGTATAATTTCTGCCAGCATGTTTATTGACTCTTAGCTGCAGACATAACCATCCCTTTTTATATTTTTCAAACCATGGGGGGACCTAGTTTATAGTGCTTAACTGAGCTGGGTATTTCCTAACAGCTGAAAGATCATAACATCCCAGCGCTAGCTGAAGATGGAAACTGGTACAGTATCCTGGTTTACAGACTAACAGACTATTATAATGGCCTGTTGCATGCAAGCTTTTGTCAGCTCTCAACCCACCAGCTGCTGAGGTAGGAGTGGAGCAGCATGGCTGGCTGAGTAGGTATAGCAGGAAGAAACATCAGTCTTGATAAATACATCTAGGAGTATCCAGCCTTTGTCTCCTTTGGAAGTGTGGGCCTCCTGAAGTACGGTTGTCTCTTGGAAATGATTTTGAGCAGGTTTTTGCAGTACAAAGTGGGCCTTTCTAGCATAGGCAATTCATTTAGCAGTGAAATCTCCTGATAATGGTGGATATTTTGCCAAAGGATTCCAGATACAAACAGACATCAATGGCCAAGAGAATGCCTGTGTAGATATTATGATCACCTGAATATGTGAATCCAGCCAGGACTCTTTATTATGAAGTAAACAACTGTGCTGCATACTGCAGGACCTTCAGGCCAAGGAAACTGAGGCATACCTGCAGAAGAAAAACAATCAAGGCCTGTTATCACCCACATTCCTGGTTGTTTGTAAATGTGGAAAATAGTGAAATAGAGCTGAAGCACAGGGCTCAACAGGAATTCCTCTGGTTCATTTTCGACAACCTTGCAGACTCATGCTGCTCAGGAAGACTGGTTTATAGGTGCACAAGCGGGGCTATTCATAAAACAGAATGAATGAATTTTGATACCAGTGGCAACTGTCACAGAGGTTTTCTGATCTTGTCAGGGAACATTTCTTCTACCCATTGTCATACTGAAATGAAATAAACCCATCTGTGAGGTCTCTTAGAGGGTCAGTGGGCTCTCAGAAGCATATTTAGAAGAGAAATGAGAGTAGTGCTGGACACAGTGGTGATTGAAGAGTCAGCTAGTGAATGGCAAGGATCCCATTGCTGATGAAGATGCCAGAACAGTGCAATACAGCTCAGCCCTGATTGAATGCTGATGACAACTATCTGAAAGCAGGCAGGGCAGACAAACCAGCACACCCATTATACTATTTTTTCCTTAGAAGAGTTAACCTTACAACCACCTCTGTGTTGAGAGTCTAAGTCTTTATGAAACAAGCTGCATAACCCCATGCTGCTGGCTCAACTGTTGCTATGTACATAGCAATTCAGGCTGCAGGTTGCTGGCTGGGCATGAGGCAGGATATCCTGCCTATAGCATTCCCCACCCAGGTGGGAACAGCATCCACCTGCAATGGACTGACCAAGCCCAGAGCAGGGAGAGGGCTGTTGGACTGAAAGGAGAACTTACCCTAGTTTTCCTGGCAGTTCTGGTATAATGTTCCATATCAGGATACTAATTTTCAAGTTCCTGTTTAATTTTGCCCATATGCCTGTTGTGTTCTTTCTTCCTGAACTGTGGGAAACTGGGTTGAGATTGTCATCCTAAAAGGCAGCAGTAAAATCTGTCAAATAGCTTTCTTTCCAGATTTCTGTAGCATATCTTCCACATCCTCACAGTTTAAATCTGAAAAATATAAAACCCCAAACAAACATACTTCTTTCTCAGGAGTAGAGAACCTGGGGAGGTAAGCTGATGCAAAAATATCTAAACATGAGCTGAAGCAACATCTAGGAGTGGAGTGTATTTCATAACCCAATCAACCCAAACTTCTTGCATAGCATACAGAATTAATATGCTTATATTTACACTTTCAGGTTTAGACTAACATCTTTATTACCCTTCTGATGCAGGCAAAATGCTTTCTTTATTGTGTTAGGACCTAAAATATGCCAGAGTTTTGAGGTGAGTCCATGCAGATCTTTCCCATGCAGATAGTTATTTTATGTTCTAGTAAAATATATTATTTTCCTTTATGCTTGAACTAGAATGATTAGCTTTCTGAACAGAGAAAATTAAAATAACTGGTAAGGAAAAGCAGTGAGAAATGTCTTAAACATGATGCTATCTCTATCCATTGTGTCCTTTCTTGTAGTCTTATTTTCAGTCAGCTTATTGTCTTGCTGAGTTTCAAGAGGCTCTACATACGCAAGATTCCCCTCGTGCCTAGAGAAATTTGACCTTGAGACTTACTTTGTTTGCTTCTTGCTGAGAATTTTATTTTCCTGCCACACTCTGCAGCTTCTAGAACTGTTTCTCTCCTGAGCAAGTTCATCTACCCTCCAGGGTATACCAGCTGCTGATTTTTTTTTTTATTTAAGGGAACCAGGAGGAAACAATCCAGACTTTGTTCATCCCAATCACATTTTTTGGAATAAAATTAATTAGATGGTGACTGCTGAGTTTATTTATATTGCATAAACATGTGTGACTTTCACATGATTTCCCTATTAAAACCAAAAATATTCCAATTTCATTTAAGTCTAAAACTACCAAAACAAAAGTCCAGCAATTAAGATTTCAGTATATTATCACATTAGGGTTTATCTGTGTTGCGCTGAAAAAGTGATAATAAACTGTCAAACATACAACCAGGAGTCTAAGTAAGGCTGAGTCCCTCAAAACCACTTACAAAGAGCTGCGGAAGAAAGAGCAAATGAAACAAAGCAAAACCTTTTTTACAACACTCCCAATCTGAATACAAGCATAAAACTCAATCATCCTGCTTTTTAAATCTGTAGATTTTGGTATAATGCCAAGATAATCAAGATAATTGCCAGCTCATTTTTTTCTAACATTAAAATAAAATCGTTCAGCAAGCTTCTTCATGGTAATCAGGAACACCTCACATCTACATTATGAAATGGACAATTTAGAATTTTTAGCCTAAAGCCACAATGCAAGATAAATGACGTCCTGTATTTCACTCATCAAAGCAACAGCACACCTAACTGAAAGGAAAATAGATCATCACATCAAACAAGACAGCTGGCCATCTTACTCTAACATTTGAATTGCAGATATGCTTCTCAGCTTCAGTATTACCAGGTAAAGACTAGGAATGCCTTCTCTTCCTTACTTTAGTTTTGGAAATGAGAAGGCTCTGTTCAAATTTCTGAGGAGATATATTTCTGATACCCTGTTTAGGGACTAGTTCAGGATATCAGGTGCTTGTGGCTCTATGGAGGCAGAGGGTATCTGATTCTACAGAAAGACAAAGCCTAAGCTCTCAAAATGAGGACAACTCCTGCTTGGAAGCTACCATCTGGAGTTGACATGAAATCTCTAACGTTTTCCCAGACAGAGGGGCATTCCTTGTTACTATCAGACAATGTTAGCTCTTACTGAGACATTGCCCCAGTCCTGTTTCTGGGGTTGGAGAAGGATATCTGGGATTTTGTGCTGCTCTGGATCACCAGTCAGGGGGTGGGATGAGCTAAAGGACAGATGAAAGGTCAACCTGAGCAGAAAGGATGAAGGCTGTAGAGTGCCTTTGGCACTTTTCCGTACTGTATAAGTAATTAATTACCTCTTTGGTTTGAGGAGATGTAACCTATTCACTCCATATCCTGATACACAAAATAACCCCTAGATGTGGATGAAACACCAAGAGGCCTGCGTGGATGAGCAAGGAGCTCCTGGACAAACTCAAATAGGAAAACTACAGATGGTGGAAGCAAGAACAAGTAGCCTTGGAAGAATACAAAGAAATTGTCTGAGCAGCCAGAGAACTGGTTAAGAAAGCTAAAGCCCTGATAGAATTAAACCTGGTCAGGGACACAGGGACATCAAGTGCAACAAGAAAAGCTTCTATAGGCCAATCAGTCTCACCTCAGTGCCCAGCAAGATCATGGAGTAGATTCTCCTGGAAACTATGCTAAGGCACATGGAAAATGAGGTTATTGGTGACAGCCAACATGGCTTCACTAATGGCAAATAATTTGGTGACCTTCTATGATGTGGTTACAGTGTTGGTGAGTGGATAAAAGAAAAGCAAATGACATCTCTCTAAACTGGAGAGATATGGATTTGACAGACGGACAGCTTGGTGGATAAGGATTTGGCTGGATGGTCACAGTCAAAGAACTGTGGTCAACAGCTCAATGTCCAAGTGGAGACCCATGATGAGTGGTGTCTCTCAGGGGTTAGTACTGGCACTGTTTAACATCTTTGTTGGTGACATGGACAGTGGGATCGAGTGCAACCTCAACAAGTTTGCTGAAGGCACCAAGCTGTGTGGCGCCATCAACATGCTGGAGGGAAGGGATGCCATCCAGAGGGACCTGCACAGGCTTGAGAGGTGGGCCAATGCAAACCTCCTGAAGTTCAACGAGGCCAAGTGCAAGGTCTTGCATCTGGGTCAGGGCAATCCCAGGCACAGCTACAGATTGGGTGGAGAATGGATTGAGAGCAGCCCTGAGGAGAAGGACCTGGGGGTGTTGATTGACTAGAGAAGATCAACATGACTGGGCAATGTGCACTTGAAGCCCAGAAAGCCAGCCATGTCCTGGGCTGTATCACCAGGTGATGCAAGGTTAAGGGAGGTGATTCTCCCCCTCTACTTCCCTCTTGTGAGACCTCACCTGAAGTACTGAATTCAGCTCTGTGGACCCCAACACAAGAGGGATGTGGGCCTGTTGAAGTGAGTCTAGAGGAGAGCCACAAAGATGATCAGATAGATGGCTGGAGCACCTCTACTATGGAGACAGGCTGAGAGAGCTGGGTTTCTTCAGCCTGGAGAAGAAAAGGCTCTGGGGAGACCTTATAACAGTCTTATAGTACCTAAAGGGGACATACAGGAAAGATGGGGAGAGGCTTTTTACAAGGGCATGTACAGATAGGACAAGGAGTAATGGCTTTAAACTGAAAGAGGGTAGATTTAGATTAGATATTAGGAAGAAGTTCTTTACTGTAAGGGTTAGGAGACTCTGGCACTGGCAGAGATTGCCCAGAAAAGCTGTGGCTGCCCTGTCCCTAGAAGTGTTCAAGGCCAGGTTGGATGGGGCTTTGATCAGCTTGGTCTAGTGGAAGGTGTCCCTGCCAACAGCAGATCTTAAGGTCTCTTCCAACCCAAACCATTCTATGATTCCATGATTCTATGATTAGGGTTCAAATCAACATTCCAGACCAGAAAGAGGGGGTCAGTCCCAGACCTAGTTTTTTACATGAGTGAGCCAGTCATCAGCCATGCTGGAGCTGCCTGAAGGTTTTTTCAACAAATCTTCATCACACCTGTAACTTTCTCATGGAAAGTTTTAACTGTTAAGCATTTCCATATCTAAGGGACTAGTAGGGTGCAGCATGGCTGGGCAGGCAGTGGCTGGGTAGTGGGGCAGGGACCTCCTGCAGTAGCTACATCCCACTGGAGGCAGCCAGCAGAGTTGGGTAGGTGATGATGACCAGCACAGGAGAGGCAGGGGCAGGCAAGGGACTGGACAGTGTACAGAGCTGGCAGTAACACAGTTCAGGACAGGACCAGGGAAAGGCCTGTGCTGAGGGGCAGCTCCTGGGCAAACAGATCAAGGGCACATGAGAAGAGGCCACTGGTGAGGCTGGTCAGGGTTGTAAAGTCTAATTAGTGTGCTCAGGACCCTGACAGTAAATATGGTTCAGAAATAACCATTAAAGTCAGCATAAGACTAAACATCCAAAGGGTGATGGTGGTAGGCAAAGAGTGCAGAAGAAGGACTGAAACCTTTTGCCACACATGTAAATTAAAATATGTTCAAAGCAAACCATGTGCATTAATAAAACATATCCTACTGAGATAATTCAGCATATGAGATTATCTATACAAGAATGTGGCTAAAAGTCTTCTGTATTTCCACATAAAATGAAATAGACTAAAATCTTTTCAGATCAGTATGTAAATCAAAACCTAAATAAAATCACGCAATTGTTGACCATCTGCTTGCAGAGAATGTCTTTGACTGCAATAAGCTATTTAATGATATTTCCCACACTAACAATGCTTATGAATTATGGGACTCATGTGCCTTGCAATGCTTTGATGTTATGTATCTTTTCCTAAATACCTTTACTGTTGGTGCTAGACCCTGACACTGGAATTTGTCCAGAGTAGGGTGTAATTAGAGCTGGCTGAGAGCTTGGTTCTCAGAGCAGAATGTTGAGCTTGGTGAGATGAATGCTATTTCAAGCTTTGGCAGTGCTGTTGACTGGTATTTCAGCAAAAGGCAACACTTAAAGTAATAGAATGTGCCTGGTTGTGTTTTGCAATACTGTCCATGGCTTTCAAATTCTTACTTGAACCCAATGTGATTTACTTTATCCTCTGTCACATAAAGTTCGACTATTTAGCTTATCATGCATAACTGCAAACATTGCCCATAAGATTATCCACTTTTTAAACTCAGCTGTAGCACATGAAGACTTGAAGTCCTCCAGCAGTGAACTGTGGAAAGCCTATCTGAAAAATCGTAAGTTACATTCACTTTAAATACACACACTTGTTATTAAATGTATATCGTGGCTTACCCGATTGCAAGAGAAACTGAAAAAGGGATTTTGAGTTTTCATTTCAGGACACAACATGAAAGAAAGTAATATTACGGCCAAAACATGGCAACAACTGAAGTGAGCACTAGGCTCAGGGACCTAACTCCCTGGGAAAAAGAGGAATGTCAACTCTGTGTAGTATGGTTTCTGAACTTATGGATAGTATGCAGGATGAAATTCTTCAGACTTATCCTGAATCTTCCCAGGATACTTAGGTTTGTAGCTGTAGAAGTCAGATTAGCAAGTTTTATGAAAGGGCTGGTTCAGTCACCACATTACTACCACAGGTGAAATAAAACAAAAATGAAGGATCCAGCAAAACTCATCTCTGAAAGGGTTCTGGGGCTAACACCATCTCATGCACACTAAAGTCAAATTCTTCTGTTGTTAATTACTTGCTTGGCTTGCAGTAGAGCTGAACAAAATGTTCCAAGTAATACTCCAAATGATGTGAAATATGCTTGTTTCTTAGGTTTCATTGCAAATGAAACCATTACAGTGGTTTTGTTGAGATTCAGAAAAAGCTTTTGAGTGAAAATGGGTCTTCATTGAGAAGAGAGGAATTGTTATTTATAGCAAAAGCATTGAAAAAATGCTAGTCTCTGCCATTCTGATGTGAGAGGCAGTAAAACTCGCCCAAGCATTATTTTGTGTTCTCTGATCCTTAGGATGAACCTCAGGAGTTATATACATAGGTGGAAAAATTAAACACGAGACTCTAAAATGATAACTTATTACATTTCACCATGCTTTATTCTTACTACTTACAGCTAAATTAGTAAGAGAAGAGAATTAACTTATTAAAGGGGTAGAGACAATGCCTTACAGAACTTGAAAAATCTCATTACGTGCATGCAAGATAGAGTGGGCCTAATTTGCATTTATGTAAATCCACTGGTAGAAATGCAATTATACTAGCATAACTTAATGTGAAGATGAATCAAACTTGATGTCTTTCTTTATAGCTGTGGGGAAAAAAGCTGGGTTTCACAGAGACTCTTTAAGGTAAAACTTAGGGTTTCTAGTTTCTGGGTTATTTCAACATTTCTGTCTCAGGAAAACAATTTAAAAATACTTTTTTTTTTTTTTAAGGCAAGGTGGGAGGATTTACTGAGAGTTACTTTTAGCTTATGTGCATATTGGTCCCATATGCTTTGTAACAGGTAGTTGATCAGCAAAGCTCAGGTTTGGTTGGGCTACCCTACAAATTCTGCCCTTTGCAGCTAGTGACATCAGCTAGGCTTTTTTAGCAGAGACTCAGAGATATCTAGCCTGCCTGATATCCACCACATGGTGTCACCTCAAAGTCCAGTCAGGGACTGCACAGTGCTGGGACTGATCTGCACAGCAAACATGTGGCCAAGCACATATAGAATAGGGATCACAACCATAGTTCCCCCCACATATCACCTCTGGCTTAACTTGACCAAATATCACCTCTGAAGAGAAATAACCAGGATCTGAGTCTACCCTTGGGCTGCTGCAGCCCAGAAGTAGAGCTGCAGCCTTTTGTGGTTACAATACTGCCTGGGAGACAGGGCAGTGCCGTGCCAGTGTGGGGATCTGAGCCAAGGCTCTTGGCTTCAGGCTGCATGCTGCAGAGCCTTTCCCTGTGCTGCCTTGTTTCCCACAGCAGATCATGAAAGGAAAGCAGACAAGGTGTTGGGGGAGGGAGAAAGAAGGCCTACCCAGTAGGTGGTTGGTGGGTTGGTACATGTAGACACCCAGAACTAGAGTCCCTGTTTGAAAGAATCACTTGATAGGAGGATGCAAAGATGGACAGATGCTGTGTGACACCCCAAATGTCCTTGATCCTTCACCCAGCACTCCCTCACTCCTTACAGTCCTGTTTGTCCTCCTGCTCAGAGCACCTTCCCTGTTGGTCTCCCTAAGCATCCTTCCTGAAGCCCTTTGCATCCAGAAAGCACTGTTTATTTCTGTGACTCTGATTATCTGATCACTGCTTCTCCTGCCCTTCTCCAGTCACAGGTTTTCTAGTGGTTTCCTGGCCCAATTCAGTGGTTCACCCACATTACATGTCACCTCACAAGATAAGTCCTTCTATCCTAAAGCAGATAACAGAAGTCAGAACACAGGTAATTACGCAAAGTCTTCACAAATAAGGCAAGAAAATAAAAGGTCTCCCTCATCATCATCGGTGATTATGTCAATGTATGGGTGGACAATCATCCATGCAATTTTTTTTGCACAAGTAAGAACCCATGTTTATATGCTTAAAATATTTTTTTTTTTTTAGAATGGGTGTTTGATAACAGTAATCTATGGAGATGCTTCTTTCTTCCCTAAATTGTCATTGCCAGGGAACAAAACCCTGGAAACCCTGATCCCTGTTTACTGGCTTGAATCTCACAGAGTTTCTTAGGAGAGAAGCTCTTCAAGACATTCTTCCATATTTTTTGCTCGCTGGAGTTATTATGAGATGTTCCTAGTTGCAACCAGTTCTCCAGGGAATTTTTGATATGGGTTAAGAATCAAAAGACCTGTCACTCATTGAAATGACTCCTTAGAGGCAGCAAGGAAGTACTTACATGCAGCTATATTATTTTCTGCATTTCAGACCAGGCTTCTAAACCACCATTTTGCAGAACAACTATGTTATCACATAGAAGGTGATATTACTGCCAATCAATGGCAGCAACTGAAGCGAGCCCTTCAGTCAGACGCAAACACTTAAGTAAATTTGGCTTACCGCATTCTAGAAATAAAGGCCAGGGAAAGGATTCATTGTTTCCAAAAGATCTAACCTGAACTGACACTGATGTGCATCTGTCTGCCTCTTAAAAATGTATAATATTTATATATGT
>NW_009935920.1:0-17264 GCF_000696875.1 Nestor notabilis
CTGAAGAGGAGAACAATGGTCAAGGATAATCTTCCCATGAAAATTGCTGCTCCAGTCTCGTGAGCAGTTTCCCAGACAGAGTGGAAGACCTGATTTTACTCCAGCTCCTGTGATAAAGAATAATAATCCCTTTCTACAAGACATAAGTGGACAATCTTGTGATCACTATTAGAGGGGCCCTGCCTCCAGTCAGGTGGAGGAGAGGGACAATCGGGTTTACTGGACTGTGTGGATCAGATGCCCTGGCACATCAGTCCCACAGAAGTATAAGGCTCTGGTAGATACCGGTGCACAGTGTACCCTGATGCCATCAAGGTATCAAGGGGTGGAACCCATTCGTATTTCTGGAGTGACAGGAGGATCCCAAGAGTTGACTATGCTGGAGGCTGAAATCAGCCTGAGTGGGAGGAAGTGGCAAAAGCACCCCACTGTGTGTGGTCCAGGGGCTCCATGCATCCTTGGCATAGACTATCTCAGGAGCGGGTACTTTAAAGACCCAAAAGGGTATCGATGGGTTTTTGGTATTGCTGCCTTGGAGACAGAGGAAGTCAAGCAGCTGTCCAGCTTGCCCGGTCTCTCAGAGGATCCTTTTGCTGTGAGATTGCTGAAAGTTGAAGAACCAGTGCCAATCGTGACCACAACAGCGAATTCCCTGAAATATTTCTGCAGTGTTGTTCTAAACTGGCTTAATTGGAAAAGTACAGCATTTTTGCTTCAGATGAAAACAGGTGTGGTCCACAGTTTCTTAAACGATGGACTGAATTACCACTAACCTTGTGGACACTTTAAGCTTACTAATGTGAATATACTGTGCTGGAAAAATCTTTTCTAATTATATATTCTCAACAAAATCTAGTATTCATGAAGTTGCAAGCATCAGATGCTTTCGAATCAATGTTCACATCAACAGACCAACTCCAATATTTGCCAGGCTTAACACTGTGATTTAAAAGTATTCTGTTCTGGTAAGCACTGAAAGAGAGAATAGGGGTAGGAGAAAATTTTGGTTGTGCACCCTGGGGAAATTTCACTGCTCCATACCCTTGCAGCCTTGCAGTCTTCAGATTCATATTTCTGTGCACCAAAATGTAGGACACAACTGTAGGACAACCATTTCTGCCTTGGACTGCCTGAACAGGTTGGACACTGGCTAACAGCTTAATAAGGTTTTAAGCTCCCAGAGGATAATCATGATCTGCTTACCAGCTGGCATGGGGCAGACCTGTCCTGTGGCTGGGGGACTTCAGCAGAAATTCCAGAAATATGGCCTTTTCTTTTTGCCAAACTTGCTCATAAGCCCCAAACTGCATCACATTATGTGTTTCCAACTGTTCAGTGGCATAGGATCATCCATTTCACCACAGCTGGAGCTGCTCACGAAATGGAACACTGGACGCCCTGACAGCATCCTGGTTTTACCTTAATCAAAGCACAACCAGGCTCTGGCAAGGAGTTGTTGTTCTCTTGGTGCTAACATTTGAGCAAATTTAATTTTATAAAGAAAAAGAGAAAAAAAATAAAGATACATTAAAAAATATTGTGACAACTAAATCCTGTGTTGTTCTATTTCCTTGAGTGCTCTGCTGCCATCCCAAAATACACAATAAAAATATCTTCAAATCAAAGTGCTAGACAGTAATGCAAGGAGCACTGGCATCTACTTGCAGGATGCCAAGTCTTTTGTCAGTAGAACTTCTGATTGTTACATGAAATACTGGAAAAAGGAATCACATATATGCCATAGCAATAAGTACATGCGTATGTCATCAGATATTCTATCTCTGAAATTTTCTAGTGCAGGCACAGCATTAGGAAAATATTTTTAACCCAGCAGTTAAAGTCCTGTGAGGGCTAACACAAAAGGTTTAAGCACTTCTGTAACTAACTTGTTCAACTGGCTAAAGTGCAAAACAAATGACAATGGATCTGTTTCTCTTAATAGCATAATGTGAACTTGTCACTATACACATAGAAATATCAAGATAAACTCTGTTGTATCGATAAGCATGAATTGCTTCTTAACCTCTCTTTGAAAAATGAACACTTGTCCAAGTGAAGAAGCAGCATAGAAGTGTCACCTTATATTTTATTAATGATTCACTCAGCTTGATCATTCAAGACATGATAATAGCTGGCCTTCCCAGCATATTATAGTCTTCTAAGAAAGAAGTAAGCATTACCATTTCTGGTGACTACACTAAGCAGCTACTGACTAATCATGTTCTGCATCAATGCGGTTTTGTCAAAGGGTGAGTGGGTTCTCTGAGCTTGTCAAAGAATTGCTTGAGACTTGTAGAACTGTAATAAGTAAGAAAGACATACATATCCCACACACACATTATTCCTACACAATGTATGACATGTTACGCTTTGGTTTTGGTAAAATGACAGTCAGAATTTTGAGCTGGGCACTCCCTATAAACTCAGAAATCCCAGAAGGTTAAATTGATACAATTTCCCCTTTTATAGGTTTAAAATATGCATATTGGAATCTGTAAAGAATGAATAGGGGAATTCTGAACACAAGTAGCTTTGAACACTTCCAGGGCTATTATTCTGTCTTCTATCCATAAATACAAGAATGGTCATTTACACACTGATTTTTTTAGCTAAGATCACTGTGGACAAAATTTCTGTCTGATATACATGGGTTATAACATGTCTATACAGGGTCCATTTATTCTTTGAACCCTCAAAACTCTTTCCTGAAGCAACAGATAATTCTGACTATTGTATGCATAATCCTGTCTGGACAATTCCACTATTACATGTGACGTACATGCCCATATATCATCACACAGATAAGCAAAACTTATCAAGGGAAGTTCCATGTTATTGTAGCTCATGGGAACAGCTAGCTTGTTCTGACATCTAGAAAAACACAAGACCATGTAATAGTATTTAAACTAGTCCTTTTGTCTTTCAAGTATGCACAGAAATTCCATTTCCATTGCAGAGAAGGGATAGGCACTTAAGATCTTCGCATCTTTTACACACCAAAGTCTCTCACTCAGACATTTAATGTAAAGAAGGAGAGTGTGGGAATGCTGTGGATACTACAGTAAGACTAGCCAGCTGGTACACAACTGTTGACTGGCAGTTGACATGCAGGAAGGTATGTGCACTCAAGTCTGTCTGTAGGCAAGCTGAAATCAGACATAAATCAAGATGCTATGGCTTAGTCCTACAACCTCTCCTCACAGATGAAAATAATGACACACAGGCTTTACCAGGTTGCTCAGGATTTCAGTTCCCCAAAACAAAGCAAATGTAAAGGTTAATGTGGAACCTGAACTCTTGTCTTCTTGACATTTCTGTTAAATGTAAAAAATACATATATATAAAAAAATAAAAATCATCCAATGCTACACATTTATGGTCACTTTCAGGAGGCATACTGGGTCTGCCCTTTGCAACTCTGGCAACAGAGCAATGTTGATTCAACAAAATTTATTTCTGTGAAACCAGTGAAATTGATTGTAATTTTTTCCCTGACAGGAGCCCAAATTTTAACCTGTTTAATGCTTTGCTCACAGAGTTAAGAGGAATCTTTTACTTTGAGAAGTGTCTCTTTTTTCCTGCCAGAACAAAATGTTCAAACAAAAACATTCTTAATAGATCAGCAAAAAGTCTGATGACAGAAGGTCCATGGTAGTTAACCAGGATTGAAAACCTGCTACTTTGGGAAGGAAGGTTGCAACTTTAATTACACAGTGAATACAAAGGCTTAGGTGATTTTCACTTTGTTACAGTAAACCTATTATAAAGAAATTTAGAATAGAAGCTGCGTTAAAGATGCTTCTAACTTTCCAGAAAACCAGTAAGATTTCATACTTTACATCAAATCTGTTACATTGTGAGGTGAATTGTAGGTACCACTTTGGATTACTTGTCCTGGGTTCAGCTACAGCAGTCATTTTTTCTCCTTCTTAGTAGCTGGTGCAGTGCTGTGGTTTTGACTTTCAGCCTGGGAACAATGCTGATAGCACCAATGTTTTTAGTTGTTGCTAAGTAATGTTTACTCCAACCAAGGACTTTCTCAGTCTCATGCTCTGCCAGGGAAGAGGGGAAGCCGGGAGGAGGCAGAGACAGGACACCTGACCCAAACTGGCCAAAGGGCTATTCCATACCACAGCACGTCATGCCCAGTATAGAAACTGGGGAGAGTCACCCGGAAGGCCCAGATCGCTGCTCAGGTCGGGCTGGGTATCGGTGGGTGGGTGGTGAGCGGTTGTGTCCTCTCCCCTTGTTATTGCCCTTATCATTATCATTATTGTTGGTAGCAGTAGTGGTTTGTATTATACCTTAGTTACTGGAGTGCTGTTATCTCAACCCGTGGGAGTTACATTCTTCCAATTCTCTTCCCTGGAGAGAATTCCCCTGGAGCTGGGGGAAGAAGAAAGGGAGAAGTGAGTGAGCGACTGCATGGTTCTGAGTTACCAGCTGGGCTTAAACCACAACATTACTTTAGTCATATCATGTTACGGCTCATTGTGATATGACAAAATATGACAAATGAAGCTAACAGCACTTAACATGCCAGATTACCTCTATCCTGTTGCACTTCAGATACTTTATTTTAGTTTTCACTCCTACACAGTACATAGGATTGTAATTCAGTCCTAGGCTTGCAGGTTGGAAGGGATGGATATCAGAAACTCTCTAGCCCAACCTCCTGCTCAGCAGAGGGTGAAATACAGGGTAATACAAGGTTGCTCAGGGCTTTATAGTTAGGTCTTGAAAACTTCTGAGGACAGAGACAACCTCTGTGGGCAACCTATTCCAGTGCTTCACTGTCCACCATGCGGAAAAAGGGTTTCTACATATCAAGCCCAAACCCTGCATTTCAACTTGTCACCTAACCTCCCACCATGCACCACCATGAAAAGCCTGGCTCCATATTCTCGGTTACCTCGTTGTAGGGACTAGGCAACTGCTACCAGCTGTTCTGGCTCCTGTCAAAATCTTCTGTTCTCCAGGCTGAATAAAACAGATTCCCTCAACCTCTACTTGCTCCACAGAGCTTTGCAGTCACTCTTGGTAAGCTCAGGCTCTCCCCTGGCACTATCACTTGTGCCCACATGGACTCAGAGAGCACAGTTAACAGTCTGAGGGCTCCATAATCCTCTGCAGTCTCTCTGCAGAGTCCTGGACGTGAGCCTCTGAACAGCAAAAAACCTCTCAGGATGGCATGGTCAGGTCTGCAGAAGACCTTACATCCCATGCCCACCCCCATGTCCAAGTCTTCCCCCCACAACCACCTGCAGCTTTCTTATGGTGTCAGTGTATTGTTCAGACTTGGGCAGCCCAAATTCTCCCCATCCCTTTTTCCCTCTTGCAAGTAACCACTCTCATGGGCCACCAAGTCTACCCTGCAGCCACATGATCTACTCCTCTACAGGGTCTTTATGAAGATCCCCATCTCCCCTGATAGCAGCTGCCTCTCATCTCAGAGGTCAGGCTGCTCACCTCCTGCCACCCTTGCCACCCATCTCTTCCCCATATTGACAGTGGAAAGTCTTGACTCTGCGTTTCAGCCTGGAGGTTTTATAACTGCTTTTCATTATCTTGAAGGTTGTAAAAAATAGAGTGCAGAAAGAAGCAGCACATGCAGAAGTGATAAATGGTGGTCAGCAAGGAAGACCATCGATCAGCTTGGAGGAGCAACAAAAATAATAAATAATACACTACATGCTACATGTGAATAATTGAATAGGTTGTATATAATCACTGAAACTTTTCAGGATTTTTTGTATATTCTTTTCAACTGTTACTAGTAAAATTCAGTATGTATAAAACATGACAGAAAGAAAGGAAAGAATATTAAAAATTTAGTACCTTTGGTCAGTATAAAATTAAGTTGCTTTGAGCTTGCGGTGCACTTCTCAGTATTCTTATTGAGGGTCAATCAATAACACTTTTGATTTTTTTGAAAATATCCCATTTTTAAAATTCCAGAAGGCAAGCCATTCCCTACAACAGACCACAACTCTGGTCTGTAGAGAAGTCTGATGTCTTTGGGTTTTCTGTATCTCAGCATGCATGCCATTGATACAGACATAGGTAAATAAGGTAGGTGAAATAGCAACATAATAATGATTGTACCCAGATTATGAAAGAACCTGTGTAGTTTTAAGTAAAGGCTACTTTTTGTAGTTGTCAATCCTTCACTTGAAAAAAAAAAACTTGACAATCTAAAAAAGATCTAAAAACGTATTTTAAAATAATCTAACTATTTTTGCTCTTGATAATATTTTTTCTCCTTATTTGTATTTATTTTACACTTCAGGTAATGCGAAGCTACAAACATCTACATTCAGGCTTCAAAGACCTTTCAGAGAGGGTGGTTCTAGTCTGCATCCATTTATCATTAGACTGGCATCAGTTGCCAGAAAAAGAGTTTCATAGATTCAATTTTTCAAGTAATATGTTGCTACAGAGATTTCAAAATGAAGGAGTATTTGTACCTTCATGAAGCCACCAATTTTCAAGCCAGACACCCCTGGCAGGATAATATTTTAATGAAGTTTAGATATGTAACTCATTTTGTCAGGAAGAACAAAGCCCTCAAAATCACAATTTTACTAGTTCTTTTCAAGGCATACAGCAAGTTGAAAAGTATGTCAGCAGCCTGCAAAGTCCA
Organism: Nestor notabilis; assembly: GCF_000696875.1. NCBI lineage: Eukaryota > Metazoa > Chordata > Aves > Psittaciformes > Psittacidae > Nestor > Nestor notabilis. Next base: position 6,644 of record NW_009935920.1, read on the forward strand.
CACTTTTGTATAAAAAAAATGTTATTTATTGCAAGGCGTTTAAAATCTTCTCACAGAGTTAGAGTAGTGTTATGTTAATAATTTAGAGTCACAACTTCCCTTTCTTGTCATTGCATCTCCATCCTGTTTCCCCCAAGGATATCTTCTTTCAGAATGTAAGGATTGTTTTAAACCTAACATACCACTGAGAGATTTTGCTTCCCCTCCTGAGCTTCCCTTCTTCTACTCACACTTGTGGTTTTGCTGAGCTAAACAGTTTGAAGAAGCATTTTTACTATACAAATATGAAATTAAATACTGGTACTTATTAAAGCCAAAGTTGAAAATATTAGAGATATTAGCAAAGTATTTCACTTACCACTATTTCTGTTCAATTCAGTAGGAAAATCCAGTTTATTAGAGTTGTGATTCTGGAAGTCTTGTAGCACTGCACAGAAAATAACTCAGGGTTCTGGAGACTTCATTTTCAGTTTTAGAAGAACAGAAGTATGGCCATGTGCTTAAAACTGAATACATTAGTCTCCTATTATAAAATACTTCCTGAATTCTTTGAAATAAATATTGTACTTAAGATTTCCAAAGGAGTCAGCAGCTGTGTCTACCTTAGCAGATAATGTAGACCAATAGGAAGAGATCAATAAAGCTAAACAGCTGATGTCTGTACTCTGCACTCAAGAGCTGTTTTATTTTGGACATTGCACAATGAATTGCATGCCCAGTCGTAGCTGGAGCGCATTATATGGGCTCCCAGGTCACATCTTCCACTTTAATTTTATCCCGGAGTGGTTCATTGCATGTGGTCCAAGCTTGCTGTGAGATGTGAGCCAAAGTTCAGTCCGGAGGAATGAGCAAGAGATGCATTTCAAAAGCACACTCCTGATCTGAGCCCAGACATTAATACCAGACTTCCCAGGCATGTGCTCATCATCTTTACTTCAGTGGCAAGTGTTTAACTAATTTCATTACACAGTTTGTAAGTAATTTGGACCTAGGGGAGCTAAAACACTCCTAGTGTCAACATGCAGAGTAATAATAGCAAACAGTGGTATTGCTTTTCAGGGTACTTGTAGAACAGAGTAGATTTTATAGACCTTAAGCACTTGCATTTTATTTTTTTTTTGTAACATTTGTTTTAGTTTCTTATTTGCAATTTTGATTTTCTCTAATGCTTGAATACTGACAATCTACTTATGCACCTGAAAAATGCACTTTCTTTAGTTACCTGCTTAAAGCTCCTGCTACACCTGCAAAGATACAAATGTATGTATAGTTTCATTACTCTTATATTAACATCCTTTTTTGCCCTTTTGTAAGTTAACAGATGTACATATAGGAGGAGATGAAGAAAATACATGTTATCAATAAAACAGATATTCAAAGAGAGCTTTGCATTGCATTCAAATGATATACATGATTGTGAACACTAGTAAAGAGTACAAGAAAAATAACTAATTAAGCTTCTAGATTTGCAAAGAACATATTTGAAAAATTAAGGATTGGTTAAATGGAGATTGAAATCTCAATAAACAGAGAGTGAAAGATATTGGAATGGAAGAAAAGGACAAATTCAGGAACAAAAAAAAGGGGGGGTGTCATGGAAGTGGAAAGTGGAAGGAAAAATGAAAGTAACTATAAAATGAGCTCAACTGGCCTGTGTGAAAGAAGCTAAAAGAAAGTGTTTAGCCAATTTAGTTAAAAAACAATAAGAAAAAAACAGAACTGGGGCATCTTTTCAGAAAAGACAACCTGGAGCATGAAACTAACTGAAGTTCATTACTTAAATCTAAATGGACACTTTGCTTTAGTTTTCCATAAGGATTATGATATCCAATATGGTGTCAAAGGTGTGAAGGCAAGTACTTTGAGAATATTGAAAATGAAATTACATCAACAGTAAGATCAAAATGCAGAGGATTTTGCATCTCCTGACTACATCACATAATCTCCATCCCAAGACACTAAAAGAACCAAGTATAATTTCAAATCATCTATTAAAGCTATTGATAAATCTATCAAATCAGGAACTGAGCACAGAACTAAAGAGCAGCAAGCATGGTAATAATAGCTGAAAAAAAGGAAAAGTGATCCAGGCAGCTGCATGTCTCATAATGCAAGGGTAGTAATAGGCAGGTCCCAGACACATTTTGTGCAGAAATATTAATTACCGATATAGAAGTAAATAGAAAAAAAGGATTAAATATTACATTGGTTTTTCATTGCTACATTAAGACAGACTAATCAAGCATCTTTATTTGATAATTAATCTGCTAAAGTAAGAATGCGTGTATTTATTCCAACTTTTAAGTACTTGTGATGTTATGTGGGAATTATTAGCTGCTTACAGGAAGGTGGAATTGCTCGAAGACAGGAAGGCACAGGGATGATAAGCACTTCTGTAAACTGTTAGGTTGGCAAGTTACTAGCGCAGCTTCATGCAGACCAGCCTTAGTGGCAGACCCCTGAGAGCATCCTGCCTCTGGGAAGTCCAGCTTGCCAGGGGTCACCAACTGCTTAGAGACAGCACATCTGAGGGCTGTCTTTTCCTTTGGTGACCTTGGGCAGCCTGGCAATCAGTGGACTGTCTAGTTGCCCTCATCAGACCTGCTTGTCTCATTTGGGTACTGTGGCACTGGGCCCCTAGATGAAGCCACTGTCTCTGCTGGCTGTGTTACCACGCTTGGCTCCCATCTCACCTTCCTTTGCAGAGCAGCAAGTCCCCACTGCTCCCTCACTCCTGGCAACAATCCCCATGTTCCTAGAATGCAGAGCCCTAATCTCCTGCTTATCTCCTCAGCCTTCATCTGGATCAGGAATCCCATTATCTTGTGAGCACTACAGCTAAACCTGACATCACGATTAAATTCACCATCAATTTTTTCTCTGCCTGTGAGCATCCACTAGAATAATCCATTCCCCATGCTGGGTACCCTCTAGAATTTGCAGCTGAAAATCATCACAAGCACGGCTGGAAGTAATCACTTATACATACTAGGTTATTTGTCAAAGTAAAACCACTAAGTATTTAGAAAGTATTTTTCATTCGTATGTGCTAAAATACTAAAAAAAAAAAAAGAAAGAGGTAAACCCACAAAGAGATACACTGAAAAAAGTTACATTGCAAGATTCAGCGACCCAAAGACTGAGATGTGAATTTCAAAGATTTCCCTTAGAACCTAACATTAAAAATTGCACAGAATAAATAAAAGCATCAATAAATTCCATTCATGGGTAGAGTTTTGCTTCAATCTCATCATTCTGGTGACTATATTTTTTCTTACTGCACTTTGATTTCCTCTCACTATAGCATATGCTGAAGAAGTGTATGGGGAGTGCAGCTTAGCAAATATGCAAAAAAAATGTACAAGCTTATAATCTAAATTTGTGTATGGTTTTTCTTGGTATATGTCTGAAATTCCAACAGTTGCCTTTCTTATGAATGATATTTATAAAAATGAATTCTGGAGAGTTCTGTAGCCTACCTACTATCATTCTACTCCCAATATCATTCAGCTGAAAACAAGCAGAGATTATTTCCTAGACTGCACTGTTTAGCGACTAGAAACTACCTCAGAGAAATTGTATTTTGTTGATGTATTGTAGCAATACCTCATCAGGCAAAACTGTTGAAACATCATTCTGAAGACAGCTATTACATATGGCCTTTTTTTTTTTTTCTGCTGTTTAACATTCTCATTTTTTCATAAGAGAGGTAGATGGAAAAATACAGAAAGCACATTTGTCTGCTCGCAAAACTGTCATCCCTTCAAGACCTTTTTGGTAATTTTTTTTAGTATTTCCAGTAAAATTGTGCTTTGTATGAAAAAATATGTATTGAAATAATGACAGCAAGTGGACACTGAGAAAGCATAGAAAAGAAAATGGTGCCCAACAACTGAGTGCTATTTGGGGGATGTGTGCAGAGGGGAAACATACAAAAGCTTTTGTGGAATAAGTTGTATACAGTCATAGAACTGGTTTTGTTCCAAAAGACTTTTAGGAACATCAGGTCCAACAACAAACCTGACACTACCAAGTCCACTGTTAAACCATGTTCTTGAGCACCATGTCTACACAACTTTTAAATCAAATAGGACAGTTTAATAAAAAAAACCAAAACCCACAGTTCTTATTCAAGTCACTTAGCTGTATGAACCACCTGAACTTAACACAAATACAAGCTATACGTTATATGACAACAGTTAGTCCCACTTATCCTTCTTATGCAAAATTAATCATTTCAATAGCCCTTATTAAGACAGGAAAAGGATGCAAATATGTACAGCTATGAACAATACTTTTATTCACAACATACTATAATGCGCAAGAGGAATCACAGAATCATAGAATAGTTAGGGTTGGAAAGGACCTTAAGATCGTCTAGTTCCAACTCCCCTGCCACGGGCAGGGATACCTCGTACTAAACCATGTAACCCAAGACTCCATCCAACCTGGCCTTGAACACTGTCAGGGATGAAGAATTCACAACTTCCTTGGGAATTTTTCCCTAGAAACTAATGTTGCTGGTGCAGAATAGCATCATCAGATTTGTATCTAAGGCACAGTGCTGGTAATATCTTAAGGCACTGTGGCTTTGTCTGTTTTCAGACCTTTTGGGGAAAAATATATTGCAACCCTGAAAGTTTAGGGAAAAAGTATGGAAGATAGATATTTTATCTTTTCTTTTGGAGCAATCTAATCATGGATTAAATTGGCATTAGCAGTCAGTCTCCAAAAATGTTATATACTTGCTAAAAATGTGTACCATTTATGGGATCCTGAAGCCTCTGGCTAAAAAAACTATTAGAGCCTTGTGGGGAAAATACATTTTCCAGATCATTATTCCTGAGGACTTCAAAAAAATTTATCACTCAAGTCAGGAAAAAATACGCTGTATAAGCCCCCTGCACAAATATAAACTGCTATAGATAGGACATATATATAGTAAGTGTACTCTGCTATTCTTTCAGTAAAGATACAGTGCTTTTCACCTCAATAAATCTTCTTGGATAGCAACAAGATATAACAGATAGAGTTATTTTGCCAGACATAAAAATTGTGTGAGGACTGAAAATCTATGCATCCCGTAATTTATGATCTGCTGCCTAGCAGCAGCCTGGATGCTTCAAGAAGGTATTTCTGCTTCAAGGTACTTTGTAATTTTAAAAAGATTCGTTGGACTTCAGAAAAACCTTGAGTGTCTGTCCCTTACAAAGCAGTATTTTCATTAGGGTATTTGCATGTTCTCATCCTTAGGATTTTTCTTCTCTTGTTTAACAGCTATTTAGCATAAGATTTATAGAAAACTGCTCATACACGATTTTTTTGCTGGGATTTCATAGCAAATGGAGGAGGAAACTAAGCCCTGGGAATATTATTTAAATTGGAAATCTTTTTTTTTTTTTATAGCGAGAAAGTTTCAAAGCAACATAATGGTTTGTCATGGAAAGCAGAAAAGAGTTCATCCAGCATATATGAAGAAAACAGTAGACATGAGATTTCAACAAGGACTTCATATATTTTCTAATGCGTTTCTTAAACCAACTGTCCTAATTCTTCACCACTCCAAATATAAACTATCAAAAATGGTCCTCTCAGGATATCTGGGTTTTAGTACTTCCTATGTTCGAGGAGAACATAGCAATGACATTTTTACATTTACCAAGGTGCCTATAATAACTGCAACTTTCCTGAAATGATCAGCTGACAATAAATCAGGAAAAAAAATGAAAACAGTTCTGTCTCCTATCTCAAGCAGAACAGAAGGGTTGGAGGAAGTCATTAAGTTCAAAATGATCGACTTTAAAGCTGTGTGTTATCTAGTATATAGCAGAAGGCACTTGAAAAATACCAGGACAGTATTTCAAAAGTAGGTAAAACCGTGAAGTGATGAGTTTTCACTGACAAGGAACTGATCAAAGTTATGACCTTGTTCCATAGGAACATAGGAACTCATCCATAGGAGCATAGGAACTCTTACAAACATGCATCTGTGTAAAACAACAAATTGTGCATAAGCTGCCCTTCTGTGCAAAGCAGACCTTAACCCAGATAACCCCATAGTAAGTTTTTATTCCAGATTCATTTCCCACAGGATGCACATACGTACATGCATACATGTATTCACACACATAAGAACTATTTCTGAGCTCAGAAGAAACTGGCCTTCTGGCTTTAAATCTTTACCTTGAACCTCAGGGTGTTTCACATCTTTGTAATACATGAAAGGACAAAGAGGTGTAGTTCTTCATTTGAGGCACAAAACAACAGCAGAGAAAGCAGAGGAACATTTTGTGACAGTTTAATTTTGCTGCATGAGTGTGAAAATGGTGTGAGAAAGAACTGACTCGTATTTTTTGCAAAACCTCATCTTGTAAAAATTCAAACAATGACACAAACAGAACTGATCTATGGAGCTTTGTGGGACTGGAGACAAAAAGACACAAGAGAACTTAAAGGGGGGGGGGGAAGAACAAAAGAAAAGAAGCTGTGCACTCTGCAAGGTGCTCACTATCTTGGGCCATGTAGGATTGCATACCTACCCAAAAAGGATTGCATACCTGCACAAGAGAAGGCAGGCTATGATCAAGACTACACCTTGGGAAACAACATGCTAATTCCAGAAATTATAATAAATATTTTCTGTACAATTCCACCTAAATTTAGTTGTACTTCTCTTGTTAGCTCATTAACTATATGAACATACACTAAAGAAACCAAAGGTGTTACGGTACATCCTATAAAACCTTTTATCTCTGCTCTCCTTGGTTCTTCCATAGGTAGCTGGATCCTGAGCTAGTGGAAAGCTCACACAGCCACTATTTTGATTCCCCTGAAATGACTTTCTGATGTCTCTTGAGAAAAAGAGTACAAAGGCAAAACAACAAGTTTTCAACACCTCAAAAATGTGCTGCGTATTTGAAAATTCTCTGAAGAGATCTGGCTCAAGTTCCTGTGCCATTCCCACAATAACAGAAAGTTTAAGAGGAAATTAATTCACTGTTGCATAAAGTTTGCACAGTAAATATTGCAACTTTTTGTAAATCAAACAGACAGACAAACAAGCCTTGAAGTGCATTTCAGAATAATAAGTGTTGACCAAAATTGTCTTACTTGAAACCAATGATCTGTTGCTGTTCAGGGGCGTTATAATTTCAGTATCTTGTCTTTCTGTTCTCTTTTCAGGTTAGATTCTTTGGCTCGACTATACTTTTTAGCTTAATAGGTGGAGTGACTCTTACGAAGTCTAATCAGGATACTTACAATACTGTGTAATTGCTTTGTGTAAAGTTTTTACCTCTATAAATTGGTGCTAGAAGTATATAAAAAAAGACATGGGATTCAGAGCATTTTGGACCAGATCCATCTTGATCTTGGTCCCCAGAGATATATGGCATTCCCAAGATTCTGCATGTATGCCATACATCCCCTGCTATATAAGACATTCCTAAGATTCTCTGTGTCTACTGTATGATATTTAGATATTCCTACAGCTGAAATGGGCACCAGGGAAAAAGACTGTCTCCATCAGAGGACAATGTATTGGAATTCTGTCCTGCCATTCCACTCAACATTCGCTTTACTATTAAATCCAGCAGAAACCAGCAGCCCTGACATCATTGTCTCTTTACCACTCCACATTCTAGTCAGTCTTTTTCTTATGGGTGCCATGTGTTAGGAGAAGAGTAACTGTAACAGGCTACCTGGTGGGGAAAGGAGGAGAGGAAATGAGGAGCAGGATTTGCAGTTCATGCCAGTGAGTGGACATGGAATTCATCCAGACACATTTATCCATGAGACAAACTCCTCTCCTGATCAACTCATCTCATGTGCAAAGATATAATGAGCCAAGACATCCTGTACTCTGCACAGGCAGACATAAAAATCTCTTCCCACATATGCATTTGGCAGTAGTCACAGTTTGAAGTAGATATTATCATTTTCCACTGCCTGTTTAACAGAGGTTTCCTACTGCATCACATGGATTAAGGACATTTCTAAGTAAATGGTCATAGGAAAAAAGAAAACTAGGAGCAGATGATAAAACTGTTTGAGCGTATGTTCAAAGAATGCAGTAACCTTTTCATCTCTGCAAACATGTAAAATGAGTCAGAATTCCTAGATTAGGGTGGTGGTGGTTTTTTTTAAATAGAAGGAAAGAAAATGTTTTTACAAAAAATATTTAGCAAACTGCTGCAATGTACTTAAAATTCTATGAATGCTCAGTTTTAATGCACACAAAGAATGCCTGCAATGAGTTGGATACAGGCCTAATCAATTCCAAAACATTAAAGATATTTTTTTCTTTTAATTTTCAGCTACAAATTCCTCTGCATATGCTTATGGACTCTGAAACAAAGCTGTGCACTCTCTTTCCTGCACAACATACTTCAAATTTTGCATTAATCAGAAGATTTGCATCTGTTGTGAAGCTTTGTTCCAAGCACTTTCAGCTCCATTAAAGTGAAAAATGACGTATGTAGAGTTCCTGACACTGATAATGTTTTATAGTTATCACACATCAAAATACATGCCACGCACAATTGTGTATAAGAACTACTGAATTATTTTTTAGATAAGGCAGAATGACAGCTAGTATAACTAACTTACTATTTACATATCTGGCCAACATTGTGATTTTGATTCAGCAAGTTAAAATTCCATTACAGATAGGATATTTTTCCCCTCAACAATACATTACTCTATTATTGTTCTACCAGAACAATAGATTTAATACTTCAGAGGAATTAGTAGTAAAAAGCTGCATACAGTGAAATGGAAATGCCTATTTAAAGAGAGTGGATCTGGTCTGCAACATCACTTTGCTGATAAAAACTGCCCTGTATTTCAATGACATTTTCTACAGAATAATGGAGATACAGGTTAAAAGAAGAGAATAAGCAGAGTGATTGAAAACTGTAGGGCATGGGGAATAAAAACATAAAGGGTTGGTAAAGAGATAAAGAAGGTAAATGGAAGATAAGAGATACAAGCTTGATGAAAAAGTTAGACAAGCAATAAGGACACAATACAAAAACTCAGAATGAGAAAGAGAGAAAAAGATAGTCCAGAGTAAGGGGAATTAGAAAAGTGAGAGGAAATGGAAAGATCAATTAGAAAATTAGTGGGATAGAGGGGAGCGGTGGAGTCAGGAAGGCATGGAAAGATTGGGGTAGAAAAGAAACAAGAAGGAATAATGGAAGTGAGCAGGGGAAACAGGCTGAGTATGAAGGAGAGAGGAGCAAGAACCAAGAGAGGTACAGAAGGCAGAATAGATATAGAAAGACTGTGGAAGGGTAATAGATGCCTAAGGGAGAAGCCAAGGAAAAAAGGAGACGAAGAAGAGGAATGTGGAAGTGACTATTAAAAAAAGACAGTGATAACAGGAAAGTCAGGATGATGCCGAGCTTGATTTCAAATTTTGATTTAAACTTCTACATCTTCTTTGTTGCTTTCCTTTTTTTCATTATGTTGTCTCCTTTCCTCAGTCTAGCAGTCATAGATGCAGACTAAAACAATGTGCTTATATCTGAATGAATATAAGGTACTTCACATGACAGCTAGCAGGAGGGCTACTTCTAACAAATACACTGTGAGAGAATCTTTTCTCTGTAACAGAGTGCCAAGATTTAGATATTTCAAGTTTTGTAAAGAACAGACTGTTCTCTATGTTCAAAACAGAGAGAACAGACACAAGGCAGATTCCACTCGCTAACCAAATCACGCTTCTGTTAAATACTCTGTTAATATCTCCTGAGGTTGTTCAGGTAACATGTCCAGCATTTAAACCAAACTCACCTTCTGTGAATTTTACATGACTAGAATTCAACACCACAAGTCTGGAGACATTGTAAGACTGTGTCAAATCTGGAGGCTACTTGGGAAAATTAAAATCAAAATGAAAGAATAATATACCTCAAAATGAATGACCATATCTTCAACTATTACACATGATAACAGCATAAAAATCCTGTGTTCCCTGACGTGAAATTATGGGTTGTCAAAACAATTAGTTATAATCATACAGGTCAAACCATAACCTTATTTATTTCTCAATAGAGTCAATGTGTTCTCTTTTAATTAAAATTTTGTCCCTGAAATTGATTTAATTAGTATTGTATTGTTCATAGGATTTGTAATAACTCATCTCTTTTGATTTGTATTCTAATAAATGCCTGGTGCAGTTATAATTCCTAATGGCTCTGACATTATAGTTTACATTTCAGGATGCAAAAGTGGTGTCTTCAGCACGATACAATCCATTTAATACATTGTAATAGGTTGTAAGTGGTCTTTTGTTATTCATTAATGAAGAAGTTTAATGTGAAAATGAACTACATGCTGACATAAGAGCAGCCCACTCAGAGTGGTGCCCTTTTGGATAATCTTGTCTTCCCCACCTTGCTTTGCAAGACGCCCTCCCTTTTTGTAGGCACCATATTTGCCAGCGATATTGAAGACCAACATTCATTCATTGTCCTTCACCTTTCAGTTGGAGTGCTTGTGTCCATTTGACCTTTTTTTGTCTGTCTTCTAGCTGTGTGTTTTCAACCAAACTGCTGAAGTGTGTGATAAACTTCACACACTGAAGTTTCAGGTGTTTTGGCTATGTAGGCATGTAGGG
>NW_009935920.1:17295-19300 GCF_000696875.1 Nestor notabilis
AGAATTCTGCTGAATATAAATCGAGCTATGCATACACTTAGGAATAAGTTCCTTATGGAATTAAAGCTTGCCCTTTATTGTAATAGGATTTTTATGGATTAAATGGCAAATTATTACAAGATATATTAAATATAACAGGTAGGCTTGTGTTACATGTGACGAGAATATTCTATCCTAGTTTATACTTAATACAATGAAAGTATATTGCTGTTTTAACTTTAGGGCTGAAGACTTAGTTCAATACAGTAATACAGTGTTTTTTACTGTATTACTGTATTGAACTAAGTCTTCAGCCCTAAAGTTAAAACAGCAATATACTTTCATCGTATAAAAAACACTGGACAGCCACTCTTCAATTTGTTTTTTATTAACGTCTATACAAAGACAGGCTTAATAAACCCTACAAATATATGATAAAATAATACTATCAAAAGAAACCTAGCACTCAGAAGTGAGGACAATCTAGAAGTAAATTTGCCAGTATAGCTCTAATTTATATTCTTCAAGTGTCAAAATTCTGTAAGGGCTTCAATTCAGTCAACACACTGGGGTATTTTCCACACAGTTCCTGGTCCAGTAAGTACCATTCTTGACTTTCATAGGCTGTGATGTACCTAGAGACAAAGTTATTCACATGAATGAAACATGCTGTCTCATTTGTAGGAGCTGGTAAAGAGCTTTGTTCTCCTAAACCTCTTACTCATGCAGCATAAGTCGATAGACTGAATGAAGACTAGGAAGCAAGTATTACTGATGTTCAGGGTATATGGATTGCATCAGCAAATGTGAATCTGTCTGAAAAGTCATTCTAAAGATCTGCTTCAAAGATTCTTACACCATTATCTAACAGTCAGAAAAGTATTTTCTTTCTGAGTGACAGCTATATACATTTAGCTCAGTATCCCAGGAGACCTGTGTTGAGCTCAATTCTGAATTCAAGTTTTAAATAGGCCAAAACAAACAAGTAAAAGACTCATTTTGTAGAGTGCTACCTCTATCCAGATATTCTTTTATGCTTATAACCTTTTCCAGGTTATATGTCGGTGTAATACCAGGCAAACTTTATCTCAGAAATTATAATGTGTATCCAGTATACTTAACATTAATGGCAATGACAAAGGCCAATTAGTTTTTCCAAGAAATCCAGAGACAGCTTAAAAAAAAAAAAAAAAAAGACTTTTTCTATCATGTGACCTTTTGGGAACATTACTTTTTCTAGTCTTCCACTTTAAAAATGGGAATTTAATCTCAAATGTTAAATATACTTGCATAAACACTCACTTCAGACCAAGGGGAAATTAACCCAATTCATTCAGAATGCTGGTTAAAGAGAAGTAATTACTCAGAATTCAACTGCTTGTCATGGTCCAGAGACCTGCAAAATTCCCATCTGCATAAAACTGTGTATAAATCAATTTCAGAATAATTAAAAAGCTCTGCTATTTTAGCCAAAACCCTCTGGGACAACTTTGAGCCAAAAGCAGTATTTGGGTTTTGGGTAAGTTTCTGGCAGCTTTTTGTAAGGAAATTTTTTTTATTTTTTTTTTAGGGAAAATTTTAACTACTCTGTTGTTAATTGCAGCTTTTGCATGGCATTTGCTCACAAGACATAATGTGTATTAAAAAAATCACATTATTTGCCTTATGTAGGTGATTTCAAGGCACTCATAAGCTTTTGATGCTTACAAACAGTAAGATATGAGGCTTAATTTGTCCAGAATAATTCTTACTTTACAGTAAGAATTGCATCTCTGCTTTTCAGGCTCAAAAATAGTGCTGCAGTGAAATATTGTCTCCATATGCCTAAGGAAAGGAAGTTGGATGCAAAGTCAGGCTGCAGTGCCATTAGTCAGACAGCCTGGTGCCATGCAGATGACTTGTTTCAGAAGGATCCACCATGGCACTAACACAAGGATATCTTCCCCAGGTGCATCCAATGTAGCCTTTCAACCTTAAAGCACTGAAGTTTTCTGTACCAAAAAAAAAAAAAAAAAAAAAAAAAACA
>NW_009935920.1:19331-20217 GCF_000696875.1 Nestor notabilis
TACTCTTTTAAGATCTCTTTCAAATTAGACTACATGCTTGGGATAACAGTTTGCAGCGGGCTCTTCCAGTCTACCCGTAGCTGTCTACATCCCTTTCCTCCAAGTTGCCCTCTTTCATGCTTATTATGTTACTAAAGGTCAATAAACGATCCTCTGTTTTGAAAACACTATCCACAATCCATGCCATTTCATAGTCATTACATCTCTCTGAATAAAGCCTGTGGTGGAGACCAAAACACATTTTATCTGCTAAATTAATCCCATACAAAATCATGGTGTCCTGTAGTTTAATCAGTCCAAGTGACCAATATGGACAATCATCCATTTCTGTTTTGATACCCTGGATTTAGAAAGGATCCTTCACAATAGTAAGAGGGCTGTGGAGAGGAGTTTTAATCTCGCTATAGACATTTTATTCCTGAATATGGTTTTATAGATTATATGAACAACTGAAGTTATTACATGAATATTTTGTCCGGTTAATTTCTATTTGGTCTTTTAATTGATATATGCATGCTATATCCAATGTTAACTTAATTCTGGGTCACAAAAACATTCTGAAGATTTATCATTGGGAGTGTCTGTAGTACTAGTAATCAAGTAATCATTAATTAACCTTCTTTAAACAAATTAGCCTCATAATGGGGCTGGTTTTGCATGCTGTATTTCATCTCTGCATGTGATAGGTCTATAGAAAATGAAAAAATGGAGTGTCTGAACACCAGAAGGTTTAAGAAAGTTACACTTCTTTTTTGCAACCCTCCCAGAAGTTCTAATTATATTGCAAAACAATTAAACTTTGGAGACTTCATTGTTGTGGTTCAAGCCCAGCCAGCAACTTGGAACCACGCAGCCACTCGCTCACTCCCCCCCCTCTTCCTTCCTC
>NW_009935920.1:20508-54169 GCF_000696875.1 Nestor notabilis
GGCTTCCCCTCCTCCCTGGCAGAGCATGAGACTGAGAAAGTCCTTGGTCAGAGTAAACATTACTAAGCAACAACTAAAAACATGTGTGTTATCAGTGTTGTTCCCAGACTGAAAGTCAAAACCACAGCACTGCACCAGCTACTAAGAAGGAGAAAAAAATGACTGCTGTAGCTGAACCCAGGACAATTGTCTAGGAGATTTTTCTATTACTTTTCACTACTTTATTTTAGTTGAGATACTAAACCTCTCTCTCGGTGAAAGTCACCATGTTGATATTCCTTGCAGTTTCTCAGTACATTAGGAATTTCTATTTTTTTTCTGAATATATTGCACTACAAAATGATAAGCCTTCAAATGTGCTACAGTTCCTAAGGAGCTTAGGGAAGTAACAGATCAACGTAGATGCACAATACTGGCCAAGAGACGATGTCACTGTCTACAGCGTAATCACTGAAGTACCTGTGGCTGCTTGTTTAATTCACTGGTGGTCTCCCCATGTCTCACAGAAGGACTGTGTGACAACCTCCTGCTCTGCTATTGTGTGCTCAGAATAGAGGATCGTCATTTCTTTATTACATTAGCACTAGCAGAATCTATTGAAGTTACAAGCTGCGAGCACTATTATGCTGGCATGACCATGTAGAGTTTAATTCTTTCCAGCTCTGCAGGTTATGTATCATCATGTTGCTCTGTTCATACTTAGCACAGTTTTGTTCAGAAAAGCTCTGTGGGATCTGGGGAATCTTTATGCCACATAAATGTAAGATAGCATTAATATGGTTTTTAAAGTCACATGCAGGGCTTACTCTTCATCCATTTGAAGTCAATAGGATTTTGCCATGCTTTGATGAGACTAGAATGGGGCATAGAGAGCAGGGAAACATGATTTTAAATGTTCAAGGGTTATTTTAAATTTAAACCCTGATATCTCATGGCAAAGAACCATTTTAACTACAAAGAAGTCTGTACATCACATCCTAAAACACCGAGTTCTAACAGATCTGCCTGTAGGAAGCCTGCCTTGCAAAGGGCAAGGTAAATAAGGAGAAACATTCATTTGGATAACAGGGGGGTCAGGTACAGGAAGCTGAGATTTCTGCATCAGCCGCAGACCACATACTAAGTCTCTGAATAATCACATTGGTTGAAATCAAGAAAGATACCCAGAAACATACTCTTTAGATGCCTGATTTGTGCTCACTGGTATGGCCATCTCGAGACATTGTGGATCTACATCTTCAATCCAACTCAAGTACTAAAGAATGACCTGTTTAGGACATTGTTTGAATATATTAGTAACTTAAATGTTGCCTTTGTACCATTGGCTGTCCCGAATGAGGAAAAATGTGGCTTGTTGAATTAGAAACACCTTTTTTCCCCACACACGCTTTCGGTCTCCTTATTAGTAAAGTTGACAAATGTTAAGGGAGGGGCCTCTTGCCTACCCTTTCTGCAACAAATGAAGTTGTGGTCCACTGTACATTCTCTTTTCAATGACAGATATGAATTATAATCAGACACAGTCTTCCTATTCAGTAAATAAGGAAGAGGTGTGTAATCATAATTACAGAGGGAGAGGAAAATAAACATTCATATTGAGTTCTGCATTTCGTAGCTTTCCAGTCTTTGACTTTGCTGTCTTGATGTGTTCTTTAAATGGAGTTTGTCTACAATCATCTGTGTTACAAAATGCTATACTGAAAGTTCAGATTCTTTCATGTACCATATTGGCACCTATATGACTCACTACTATTTTGCAACTTTTAAAAGCAATGCAGAGATCTTTTTTCTTGACCAGATGAAACAACTAAAAGTAGTAAAGTTTAATATTTTTACAGTAGTAGACTATTCACTGTAAACCAGTCCTTAAAAGGAGATGGGGAAAAGAGTTAAAAATACTCTTTTGGAGCAGAGAAATGATGACTCTGGAAATTCAGGTTACATTCAGGATTTGGATGTGAATACTGAACGCAATAAGCTGCCATTCTGCTCCTTCTAACACAAACCCTGGCCTTTCTGATATTTTTTCCTCTGCTAATTTCTTACTCCAAACTCACTAACTCTTTCATTTTCATCTCTGAATCACTCTATTTAGCCCCTCCTATTCCTGCTTCCTAACATAATCATCTCTTGCAGTAGAACAGCTCTTCTCTTCCTGGCCCCGGCTATTTACAGCTACTGTTTTGCACCATTTGCACCACTAAAGCACTTTATTTTTTGTCAGTTTAAGCCTTCCTTTCTCACTTGCTTTTGTCTCTTCTCTGCTTCTGTCTTTTCTTCCTTTTGGCAGTACGATAAGAGGATCTTTTCTTCAGCAAATATCAAGGAGAGGAGTAAAACATAGAAGACAAGGCCTTGTTCTCAATTTGGGTGCCAAATAACATGGTGAACTACAGTAATCAGAAAAAACAATTTGGATGGAAATCTTGCTCAGTACCTGCATTCTTGAACAACTGCTTGTTCATTATGGACAAAGGTTCGTGTAATGATAACAGGTCTTTAAAAAATATGTTACAAAAAAGGTTGTCTTTAGACTAAAATTTTATTTTTAAAAGTTCAATACTGGAAGAAAGAAAGTTGCAGAATAATCTCCTAGGAGATTATGAAGAGACAGAAGAGATGAAGAGAAGAGATTATGAAGAGATTAAGAAGATTATGAAGAACAGCAGAACAGTAGTTTTGTAAATTCATGCAAAGAAATTACCTTTCATCAAAAACATGGTCAGATGGAAGTTGGAAGTATTAAAATGCAAACGAGTTCTCAAATCCATTCTCTACTTAAACTTTTGAAAGAAAGGAGCCATAACCAAGCAGAAACTAAGAGACTTCCTAAATGGTTTATGTTTGATTTCCAGTTCATTCTGACACCTATTTTTCAGATACACTTTTCATTATTTATCAGTAGAAGTATTCCCTTTTACCTACAGGGACACTTTATCCATTTGTCACTCAAAACCAACATAAATGTACTAGAACATGTCTGAAATTTGAACTTATATATTTAAAGAATGTTGTGCCTATTTTCAAGACAAGAAGCATCTATTTTGTCATTATTTCCACAGAGTGCACATATTTGCTTGTACTACATCAAGCTTAAAAAATAACTTTAACAACCCACTTCTAAAGATCATGGTGAAACCTGGATAATACAAAAAGCCCGAATCATGTGACACTGTGCTATTAAATGTCAAGAATTTGTTTCTTTCTTACCTGAAGAACCCCTAGAGAAAGCAAGATGGTATTCTCATACTCCATGTGCCACGGGTTGTCCTTGACTGCTTAAAACATGCTATAGGTAATCCCAAATGCAATTCTGTAGTTCTTTCCAACTTCCAGCTCATCCCACAATAAATGTATTTAATGAGGCCAAATTTCATAGTCCAGCTGTTCTTATTATCTCTAGAAAGATAAATATGATTGCAGGTCCACCACAACACTGTGACAGAGGACAGGGTCACCTGTGACTGTGACCATCCACAGGTCAGAGAAACTGGTTGCCAGCACTGATCAGAAAAAAGAAACACACCAAAAAAGAGCAAAAAGGAGTTGAACTGTGGTTTCCACTTACTCTTGAAGCAATGTAGCCAGATGTCCTTATTGATAACAGCTGTAAAGGTACAGCTTGTCTTCACCTAGGAAAATGTAGGGAATTCAGCCAAGCTATTTGAGTGAAGGTGTTGAATGTTTTCTATGAAAAAATAACCAACATCATCCATTTTCCCTCATGTCACAAGGTCCAGAGGAACTCATGCTTGCAGAAACAAATGTTTAAAAATGTAGGTCATGCTCTGAACCTGAAAAACTGCGAGAAACTGAAAAAAAAAAAGGAGACGCAAATTCTAGTTCTTACATAGTGAGCAAGTACCTCACTATATAAGGGTATAGTTGTAGCCATAGTTGAATCCTTCAAAATTACATTTTTTGATATATAGGTTGATTCAGCAGAGGGTAGGAAGAAAAGCAGGGAAGCCACAGTGACAATCTGAAAAGTTACAGTGTTAGAGGCTAAGCATATGTAGTAGAAGCTATGAATGAATTGGGAGAGTCATTTTGACAGGTGTGTTTTGAAAGTTTTCCCCTCATGCAAAATAGGTAGTTCCTTGGTTTAGTGAAATAAATACAGATGGATATAAACTTTGATAAATATTTTAACAAATTTCCCACTCCTTGAAAAGAACTTCTGTAAGAAGGGATACCAGCCTCTGCTTCAGACTGGCTGACTTTTTTTCCCTGTTTTCTATTTTTTTCTTCTTCTTCCTCACATGACTTCACATTCGTATGGATTTATCAGGCATTATTTCCTCACTCTTCCAAACAAATCTGAGTAAAACAAAGAGCCTGTCAAATGCAGCTATAACACAGAATTTTTCTTCTGACTGCATTTTCCTTCCCTATAAACAGGCAGAAATAGTCATCTGTCACAGAAAAATAGGAAAATCTACCTTGATAACACAAGAACAGAACAAATCTGACCACAGATTCTCTTGAGAAATCAGAAAGTTGCTTAACTTTCATGAGCTTATTTCCTTCCTGCTGTTGGTTCGGACAAAAATTGAAATATTGTAGAACTATCCTGTCCATTTTGGTGGTCACGTTCTTTCATCTTCTCTTCCATGCTGTAGCCATCTTTTGTATTAACTTGAACCTAGCTAGCAAACTAGAGCTGGTACCTTAGATTGGCCTTCTACATACTTTTGCTATACAAACAAAAAATAGGTGCTGTTTTTCTCCTACACAGAGACTTTCCTGTTAAGGTTTTTTCTTTTTATTTATTTTTATCTTTTCTCTGATTGGTAGCTAAAAAAAAAAATACTAATTTACATTTATTGAATTTGATAAAATGAATTAATTTGTTTCCCATTTACTGATGTATCACCATTTCCAGCATTGCCACATGCAAAGACAGTAAGAAAATTATTAGCCAAACAAGTTTTTTTGACAACACAGCACCATTTATTCTAAGCCTTTTATTAACCTATGGAATATTTTAGGTCATATATCAAAGTCAGCAAATGAATCTGGCAATGTGAAAATATTCTGTTTTCCCCAACTTTCTAATCATTTCAAAATTATAATTTTTTTCCCTAATTGGGACAGCAAGAATTTTGAATTATTGACATCCCTCTTGAAACAAAATTTTCAGTGCCTGATGGGTTGAGGCCATTTGCTGTCATTGAGGGGGGAAACAACCACTAGGTACCAGGCATATATCCTGGTCTGTCCTGGTGGGTCCATAGGCAGTTTTGCCATAGTTTTTTGTTGCTGAACTGGAACAATGTTCCTGAAGAAAAAAATTTTGTTAGTTAAGAAGTATTCTCTGTTTCCATCTAACAGTCTCGTTTTCACTAATCTAATGCTGATGTCAGAGCGTTTCTCCTTCTTTATAGGAATAAAAAAAAATCTCACCCCTCGAGGTGTACAAAACAGAGCGTTCCTGTGATTAATGTGTGCTGCCACTGGATGTCACTGATGTTCCACTTACATGGCATACATAATTAAATGTGATCTTGGAACAGAAGACCCCCTCCCACATGCATTGAGACAGCATTAATAAAATCTAGCCGAACGAGAAACATGACAGTTAAAGAGGTATCACTTGGCTAGTTTAGCACCAAAAGATTCATCTCTGATGGAGAACAACTTACAGGTTCATTCTACAGCTCTGGGGGAGGGATTTCATTTTACTCTGAACCATTACTGTGTAGCAGCATGTCATGATATCAGATACTGAGCTGGCCAAGCACTGAATTCTTGTTTCCAAAAGCTGCCCATCGATAGAAGGTAACTACTTTTGTGAACCTTACTATTCAATGGTATGGGAGATATCATCCAAAAATAGTTATAGTATTACATTGTGGGGTAAAATTTGGGTTGTTGAGCCAAAATGAATATCTTAAATAAATAATTCTCTCCATAAGTGTGTCAGAGGAGATTATTGCAGTCTTATTTTATAGTCTCTGACCATTTTATTTTTCTTGATATTTTTATAACTTCTGTGGAAACAAAGAACATGGTATCTTTAGGGAAAAGTTTTCACCTCTTCATTCTTATAAACAAGAAATGACAAGCTGAGACAAATGAAGGATTACAAGGTTCTGACTTAATTTCAAATTCAAACTTCTTTTCTTCTGCTCTGTTCAGTTTCCTCTTTCTATTGCTTTCCTCTGAGATTTTTTACATTTTTTAACTCACATCTTTTGAGTTAACCACTCAAAACAGAAGAGTATGACTAAAACCTAAGTTATGGCAAACTGTAATGAGCACTATCTTCACTCCTGGCAAGAGCCAAAGTTGTATTTTTTTTTTCTTATATCTCAAGAAGCATACTTATGGTACCTATATGGAACAATATCAACATATTCACAGCCTCTTTAATCTTACTTCAGATCATATAAATCAGGCTACCACTAGGAATTTAGGATTTACTGTGGAAGACAGAAGCGTATGTCCTCACAAGCAAAGGACCACTACTCGCAACCAGTGACTTCACAAAATATTATTTTCTTTTTTGGAACAACTGCCTGAAACCTGTTACAACCACTAAGACCAAGAGGGCAAATCAGATACCATTTATTGCAGAATCTTATAGCATTGCTGTTTGATTTTATTATAATCTATTGTTGGGTGGTAAATGCACTGGTAACTGCTGATATTCTCAACCAGTGATTTTATCTGCTTCCGTGGTTGCAATGAGCATCCATATGCATTACAGTCAGAAATACTCCCAGAATTGACCTGTTACTTGCTAAAATTATTAACTCAACATTTTAGAGGCAGATGAGAAAAGTAACTCAAGGAAAATAAACTGTACAAGGCCGGATTTCAACAATTTTTCTTTCTGAAATATTGTTCAGGCTTTTTCTTTTTTGGTGTGTTTTAAGAGAAACAGTAAAGCGCTCAGGAGGATGGTCATACATGCATGCTCTCCATTCTAAATATGACAACAAAAGTAAAAATCATACCGTAAAACCCATTTTTGCTTCCTATTTTTCAAGAGACAACTTAAAAGGACTTTCCTATGGGCCTATTACAGATTGACCTGGAATGGCAGACATTCTCTTTACCATGATGACAATTGTCCTTTTCATTTACATTTGGAATCTTCAATGAAAACACACCTCAACATGGTGACATGAAGAATTTTAGATGTAGTTTTCCGTCCATAAAGTTCAGAAATTCAGCCACAGCTATTAAAATACCCTTTTTGTCAGTTGTAACTACTCTGATCAGTGGAGTTAGAGTAATATGGGATTTGAATGGCATTGCTGTGGTACAGGCCATAAAACCAAACAGAACCAGACACTCAAATGGTTTAAGAGATTGAAATCTCTTATATCTAATACAGTTATATTCTCTCAATTAAATTCATTGTTGACAGAAACATCTTATGCCCTTGTGGTAGATAAGTAGATAACTTTAAGCACTTGTATTAGTAAAACCAATAACAAATTTAAGACAAGTAAAAAATTAACCCAATTTCTAAGTTACTTTACTAGCTATCATAGGCAACCAAATGATAGCATTTAGTGGCATAACCATCTGATTTACTTAGGAATACCGAGACACTATTCAGGAATTTTTATTGGAGCTTATTTTTTCACAAAACTGGAGAGAGAATTCAAGAAATAAAGTGAAAAGTGTGGCTTACGTGGTCCAACCACATGTATATGTTTTTAGGGGTTTTAATCTACAGCTTTTGGAGTGCATCCAATTTACTCCCTCACTTAGGGTAAACACACATAATGGAATTCCCAAATGAAATCAAATAGAAAATCTAGCCCACAGTCTAGCTAATTTCTGCCTTTGCCTGACCAGCACTTTTTATGCCTGATCAAGCCACAATAATTAAAATTTTAACTAAGTCTTTACCCAAACAAAAACTAAATTTTCCAAAGGGATGCTTTTCACAGTATGACTTTGAAGTAAGTTACAAAACAACAGTTGAATTGATCCTAGCTTGCAAAAGGCAACTCCCACTTGATCTTCCTAGAAGTCATTCTTTTGGAAGTGATTTTATGCACCATAGAGGTGTCATTTGAGAACACGAACAAGAAACAAGTTTGCAAGAGATATCTGAAGTTGATAAAAAGAACTTTTTATTCAGTGTGACAGTGGCTAGGGAATGAGTTACCATCCCTGCCTTCAGAAAACAGAAACCTGAAAGAAAAATGTTTCATGTTTAACTAAAATAACTATAGTTAGATAGACCTTTCCATCCTTCTGCTGCCATTAATCTTTCTATTTTATTTCTATGATGTTCCTTTTGTTTGGTCATGGCCTTTCAGCTGAACATCTATATCATATTTCTGTCATCTTCCACACATTCAAAACTCCTCCACAGAAGCACGTATATAAAGAAGAAAAATAAATATAAAATATTTCTATTAGGAACCTCACACTTTTCCTTCTTTTTCTGTGCATGTCTGATAGCATTGTATGGTTTCATTATTCCAGCAATTGCAGCAAATGACAAATATGTATCCTTCATGAAAAATACTGGTAATTTTTAAGAATACAATATATACCTTTGTTCCTTTAAATACTATCATGCTATCTGGATGTAAAGAGTTAACTCATATGATAAGAAGATAGTTTAGGCAGCCTAGAAGTCATCAATACCATTCATTACCATTGTTCAAGTGTGCATTTCTCCAGTGTAGCTGAGCGAATGGCATAAATTATCCTCCTAATCAACCTGTGTGCTAAATCAATAGAAAAGACTTCTATTCATTAAGGAAGGCCAGGCAAGATATTAAAAAAAAAAACAACAAACCTAAACAGAGGTAAGGAAATATATTTCTAACCCTTAGTTTAAGGCTTTTCTTTTTTCCTTTTGCTGCAGTTTCTATTCAGATTGACCACTATAAATGCTTAATGGAAATACCACAACAGCAAGAGAAGAAGCTTCAGGGTTGATATACATATCTAAAGCAGCTTAAGCTCCCTATACGTCCAAAACGCAGGTCTTAGTGCCCAAGTCTTTGGCAATGAAAAAAATGAGGATCAATGACATTTTAACCACATGCTCTGGGAGGAAGTTGAAAGATGTGGCCAGGAGAGCCATAGCATGCTCCAGCAAAGATCCCTGTTCTGGACCTCAGAGACTGAGGTAGACGTCTTATGCATGGTTCAGAGTGCCAAGGGAAATAGTTCTCTTCTTTCACAATACAGGCTGGGACATAGCCCAGCCTCCGAGATCATGAGCTCATCTTGAGGATACAGAGTTTCTCCCCTCATATTTATTCTTTCTGAACTCTTTATCCAAGGGAGTAAAGCTGTATCTCAGTCTTGTTTCTAAGCAGGACTTTGAGCTAAATCCACTTAGGATGGCCAAGACCTATTTCTTGGGTGAGCACTCCAGCCATTACATTCCTTTGCAACCAACTGCTCCCTCTTCCAGTGACCCACTGTTGAGGAAAGGCAGACTTGTGACTGTGTTCAGTGTAGTCCATACTATGAGCAACGCATGCCTAATGGGTATGGCACGTGGGGAGAGTTAGGTCATACCCTTGTTGGTAAGGCGAGATGAAATATAGTTGAAAACCAGCCTATGTTCTATTGAACCTAGTGTTGTGGTTTAACCCAGTGGATTAAACCCACTTACTGATGCCCGTACAGTTCCTGAGCAGTGGGCTGCCACCCCCAGCCATTTCCCCCAGCTTTATATGCTGAGTATGTCATACAGTATGGAATATCCCTTTGGTCAGTTGGGGTCAGCTGTCCTGGCTGTGTCCCCTCCCAACTTCTTGTGCTCCCCAGCCTGCTTGCTGGCAGGGCATGAGAAGTACAAAAGTGACAGTGTAAGCACTGCTCAGCAACAACTAAAACATGTGTTATCATTATTCTCATTCTCAATCCAAAACATGGTGCTATACCAGCTACCAGTGAGAAAATTAACTTTATCCCAGCTGAAACCAGGACACCTAGACACTTAGGAAATGTTTGGGTTCTAAACCACATAAATATTCAGTGTAATAGTTATACAAGTTATAAAGCCCAAAACTTGTGCACAAGAAGCTTAGCTAAAATGGTCTATTATTTAGTATTTACTTGATTTCAGCGTCTGTTTTAGAATGTCTAAACAATTTTTTCTCCATTTTTTGTTTTCCTCTAAATGAAAGCATTTGTAATTCTTCTTCTTTTCAATTCAAATAAATGTAGTCTTTAGCCCCTCTATACTAAAAATGACAATTTCAGAAATACAGAAGTAAATTCATTATGACATCTGAACAGGGGTTAACTGCTTCAACTCCCCTGAATAGTAAAAAAAAAATCTCCTTGCCTCAAAATGAATATTTAACACTAAAGTCAATGCTCTCAATTTGCTTACATTGTGTGAAAGTCTGAAAAAAAAAAAAAGAAATTGCTGTGTTATTAATGTTTTAAAACTAAATTCTCTACTGTCTATACAAAGTAACATTTCCATGAATTATTTAAATTTACATTGTAGGTTATACCCATATTATCATCATAACATTTTCCTCATACAGAGATGAAATTCATCACAATGTCTCCTCAGGAGTTACTGCAATGCATCAATGTCAGGCTGCGTCCATGTGCTCCATTATTGATGATTTTTGCACCAGCATTTTGTCCAGGTGCTTTTGAAGAGTACTGAGGTGAGCAAATAATTTCCTCATATCTTGTTTAAAACATAAGAAATCGGGGCGGGGGGCGGAATCTGGAATAGAAAATTTTCTTTTTCTTTTCTTTGTGTCCATTTGTACCCTGACAGTACACTAAAATATTCAAAAATAAAATGCACCATTTTTACATCACATATGTGTAGAAGGTAACTGAGCTATCATATTTCCCAGCACATGCTGTTTGGCACACTATACTTTTCAACTTTTCATATAAACCTAGCATAGTAATTTTGACTGACATGAAAATAATATTATATGCCATATGGCATCTATTGTTAATGAGCCAACTGAACCAAATCCCAGCTAATGTGTAAAGCTAAAACTGTCAAACCACAGCACCTCTCCACAGTGACTTGAGCTAGATCTGAACAGCTTTAGAAGCCATTACCAATCCCTAAATGAACCAGTCCTCACACTTTTTTCTTTTTAAGGTGAAAATAACATGTTCTAATTGAAATATGGTCTTTAAGTCTGCCTCTGGTGGGGATTTTTCACAATAAATATAAAACTTTACAAGATATATTCTATACTATTAGCTAAATAGCTAAGATAAACAGGGTAAAATGCCTTGTAATTTTTGTGCCAATTTGAATGATTTAGTTTTGGCTAGAGACAGAATGAAATACTCTAATTCTGTTAAAAGCAAATATGCCCAAATTAGGAGGTCAACTGCAACTGGTAGACAACATCAGAGTCTAATGAAGTTTTGCAGATAACCGATTCTATGGAAAAAAAACTAATGGCATAACTTGGTTCAACCATTTCTGACATAAGTCACTGATTTATATCAGTGCTGATCATAAAATTTAGCCTTGGAGTAAAGAGCATGCATGGGAGGGAGTGCACATCCTTACCCGAAGCTCTGTCACTTATAACATCAGTCACTGATGTGTAAAATTCTGTCTGCAGATTCAGGTGTGACTGTCACTGGTCATAGGTGCAGGTATGTATCTGAGTACAAAGTCATTTTGCTATTTTTCCTACTCCAAAGTGGTTAATTTTCACTGGAAAAAAATATCACAGACAAGTTTTGGCATTTCCATTAGTCTGGAGTGTGCACATTTTTTAGAAGATACATAATAAACTATTCAAGCATCTCACAATTTGATCCTATCTTCTGCATCGCTTGAAAATGGAATGACCTGTTGAAATGCTAAAGAAATAAAGGAGTTAGTTATTACAGCAATATCTGAGGTTTTTCTTTCTGTGAATGATAAAGTGCCCAGATTGAATGATTCCTTAGGCAGTGTTCACAAAAGAGCTAGTTCTCAGCTGTATTCTTTCATGTAGTTCTGTTTTCATCCCTCTTGTAAGAGTCAGGAAACCTGCTTCTGTTTTTATATTGAATATGCATTATATATCCACTTCAGTGCATTCACAACAGATCAAAAAGAAAAAGCAAGAGAAGTCTTTCAAAAAAAATCATTCAGGTGTGAAAAACATTACCTTTGCTAGATAATGGCAGTAACTCAGTCTGCTTTATTTTCCTCTAAAAATGCAGTTGAAAATATTTTCTTTGTGACTGTCACCCTTTCTTCTTGTTCCAGATAGCAATAATAATTTTCTTAGCTCGACTTAACTGGAGAAAAATGTGATGTTGCAGGGCATCACTGAAATACTAAAACCTCTCACAACTCAACTTTTTCCCCCTTACTTCCCCTTTCATTTCTGGTCAGGGTAACATGTTTTGAACTTCAGAAGTATTATTCCATAATGGGTTAATTGTCTATGTGCATCTTTCACTGCCTTAGGCCTCATTTGATTTAGTAACATATAAGCAGCTCAAATATCTGTGTTTTGTTACATGCTTGTATATGGTCTACAAAAACTGATTCCAAAGAATATTTATTGAATTTGGGTGAAATACATGGTCAGAACAGGTTTAATATGTAACACATCAGACTTCTCTTTTCTCTTTGGTGTATCACTCCTACAAATAAGTAAATTCAGAACGTAACATGGACCCTTGTGGACCAGACACCTTTTGCAAGCCAGAACTGTCACCCTGACAGATCACAATCCCAGATCTCAGAGTGGTGCTCAAGTCTGAGTGCGTGAGATACTTTCTAGGGTTGAAAGAAATTATTAAATGTTGAGGCATTATGGAAATCATTTGCAGATGTAACTTTAGGATTTTCTAGGGCTTATATGTCTCAAAACTTGTGACAAAGTGCAAGGCATCTATACTTATGGAATGATGATAGAAAAACATGGATTTCCCATCGTTGTTCTATGTCTGTATTTTCTGTACCTTGATTCCCAAACGTAATCAAGAAGTTACCTGAAACGTATTTTTGTACACTTGTCGTGGTTTAAGCCCAGCCAGTAACTCAGAACCACACAGTTGCTCTCTCACACCCCTCCTTCTTCCTCCCTCCACTCCCGGAGGGATGGGAAGGAGAATTGGAGGAATGTAACTCCCACAGGTTGAGATAACAGCACTCCAGTAACTAAGGTATAATACAAACCACTACTGCTACCAATAATAATGATAAGGGCAATAACAAGGGGAGAAGGACACAACCGCTCACCACCCGCCAACCGATAACCAGACCGACCCCCGCCAACCGATACCCAGCCCGACCCGAGCAGCGATCTGGGCCTTCCGGGTAACTCTCCCCAGTTTATATACTGGGCATGACGTGCTGTGGTATGGAATAGCCCTTTGGCCAGTTTGGGTCAGGTGTCCTGTCTGCTTCCTCCCGGCTTCCCCTCCTCTCTGGCAGAGCATGAGACTGAGAAAGTCCTTGGTCAGAGTAAACATTACTGAGCAACAACTAAAAACATCGGTGTTATCAGCATTGTTCCCAGACTGAAAGTCAAAACCACAGCACTGCACCAGCTACTAAGAAGGAGAAAAAATGACTGCTGTAGCTGAACCCAGGACAACATCAAAAGAATAAAAGGCACAAGTAGGATGAAGCAAACTAGTTTCTAAAAGCTGATCTATTTACTACTATTTTTTTCATTTTGAACTGACTCTCATATTGCGCAGACTTCTTCACTCATTTTAACTTGATAAATGAAGATCTGTAACAAGTTACTAACACCCAGGTAATCCTCATACAAAGAAGGCTGTTACAAATCTCTTATCAAGGTTCTTACTGTGATTTCCAAGAATGAGGGCTGTACCTTCATTCCTCAATAAAATCTCATTAATAACAGGAAAATCACAGTTACAAATATAAAATAATGATTAAAAACCACAATTCAATCCTCCTCAAATGCTCAAACCCAGTTTTTAGGCTTTTTTCCTATGTAAAAAGTCAGTCTGCATATAGCCTGTCTCAAAGGTCCTTTTCTAGAGTGAAACGTTCACCGCACATGCACAGAAATTACCTTTCTCTTGAAAGGCAAGTAATGCAGCTGTGCAAAATCGTGAACTGAGCTTCAGAATTTGGTGCTGACAAGGGCTCCCTCTTGTGCTAATATACTGAATTCAGATTCATTCTGAGGTACTAGAACAGATGGTTAGCTTAAAAGTGCAAATGCTTCAATGAGGCATTAGGAAATGTCAAGAAGATTGTGCCCTGAAAGCTGGGGATGTGTAATGGTTGTCCTAAGTGTCAAATAAACAAATAAATAAATCAGAAGGCC
This sequence comes from Nestor notabilis, assembly GCF_000696875.1. Taxonomy (NCBI): domain Eukaryota; kingdom Metazoa; phylum Chordata; class Aves; order Psittaciformes; family Psittacidae; genus Nestor; species Nestor notabilis. The sequence continues at coordinate 34,752 of NW_009935920.1, forward strand.
TGGAAGTTAGGAAGAAAAATACCTACAATGACGTATGATTGTTCATGTAAAATACGGATTTTTACAAGAGTTATGAGAACAGGCATAAACTCTTGCAATAATTAAAAGATCAGGAAGTTATAAAGTAAAATAGCCTGCTATCAATAACATAAGTGTTCTAATAAAGACATAAAACTGAATTTATGAAGGCTTATGAATGACAGCATTTTCATTTGGAATTTTTCTAAAGTGCTTGTTCATGGGTAGAGCTCTTTAAGAAGTGCTTCTATTTCAATGTGGTACTCCTTTAATGCACTTACCAGAATTAATTCTACCAGATTTTACCAAATTTCAATGAATAGATTCTTTGATTAAGATCATATTGTCTCTTTCCATTCAAAAAATAATTCAAATGACATTCTCCAATTTCAGATGAATAGAAAAAAAAAAAACCACTATATTTGTTTAAGTTCATTTTAATTCCTTAAGTAAAGATCAGGGAAAACAAATTCAGCAAGTTCAGCAAGCATTAGGAAACTTGAGAGTCCTGAATAAACATTTTTTTCCAAGTATTTACTTTCTCCCCTCAGAGGTCAAACACAAGTTAAAATGGATCTCTAGTAGACACATACAAAACCAAATTTCATTTACTGCATGAAATGTAAACTGATTGAAAATGGAAATTACATATTGCAGACAAAGAGTAGTGTGTATTCAAGTAACCTTTCAGCTGATTATATCATGTCAATACCATAGGAATACAAAGCTTTATTATTCTTTTCAGTTTTCAGTTGATCATTTGCAATTGTATGTACCACACATGATATAAACTATAAACTTTTAGTGTACTTGTCAAACTGAAAAGATGCATACATCAGATAGATCAGAGTAATTTGAATTAAGCAGCCATTGTCAATGAGCTTTGCATACTATAGTATATTCCTTAAGAGTCATCTACACTCAATAGCTGGCTGCATGAAATCTAGACATTCTTACATTCTGTCATTATCCATTTACCTCTCTCAGATTAGTTAATATTGGGACTATGTGGTCTTCAAGGGGGAAAAAAAAAATCCTCAGTTCCAGGTAGTTATTTCTTGCAATAGAGATCTGAACTTGTTTATTTATCCAACATACAGGTTTTTATGTATTCTACTACCATTCCTCTTTTAGCCTATTTGAACCATTTTCTACAGTAATAGCTCAAAAATTCTGACTGCACACAGGATTATCTATCAACTGGAACAAATGGATAGATTTTTCTAAAAAATACCTTGGAAGCATACTTGGCTGTAGTAATTTTTATATCAAAACATCATCAGCTTTGTATTTTTGTCTAAAGTATGTAGGATTTTCTCAGTGGGATACAAAAGCAAGCGGCGACCTCCAAATAAATTTACCATCCGAGATTCAGCAGCAGAGTAACAGCTGGAGCTAATCTGGATCACCAGCTATTCCAGTCAAATTTCTTATTGCTGTGAAGTTTCAGCCCAGGAAGGTCACAGACAAGCATTTTAGTTACAATGGACCACACACAATATAAGGAGGCAAGAAATGGAAACTAGAGTAACAAAATAATTGGGTGCTGCTTCTATTTTAACTTCACTGATTTCAACATGCACATTAATCTCAGTCCGCTGAGTGGAGAACAAGGAAGCCCAAATTGCTAGGCTGTCCCGAACTGCTTAAAGACAAATACAGTACGTTTGTATTAAAACACCATAGATCATTTTTTCAGTGCATGGGAGGGAACTTTGTAACCATTCCAGTTGGGGGAAATAACAGAGTTATTTCCTTTTGAGATACCTACATATCTATATATATAAACCCACAAGACTGAGTTACACCAGTCACAAGTGTAACCCACAAGTCTTGAGTTACAAGACTGAATTACACCAGTAATTTCAGATTTCTTTAGCATTCTGAGATAATTATAAAGTGTATTATGTCAACTATTACTTTACCTACCGCTCCCAGGATAATAGTGGTAAATGAAGGAGAGTATATAGCCCTGCATATGAAATCATATCTTTATTTTGTAAGGTATTTTTAAGCATCCAGAAAAGCAGATATATCATAATGCCCCCTTCATATTAATTTACCAGCAAAATGCCACCATTAAAATAGTCAAAAGAGAGACGTCTACAGAGTCCAGATAGCACTAGGCATAAAAGCAGTTTCCCAAATACCTCCTTTAATCTTTCACAGAACTAGAGTTAGTTGTAAATAAGAATCACAGTGTTGACAGGTGTAATTATGTTTTATAAAAAGGATTCAAGTGAATAAGTGTATGTGGCCCTGTAAGATCAAATCAGCAAGCATACCCTATTATTCATTATCCAACTGCAAATTATTCCTAGAAATTATTAGATACAATAAAATAAATCAAGTCACACAAATAGAGCTTTGTTCACACTTGACTTACACATAACTGGATCGAAAAATTATGTTTTAGTCCTTTACATATGTCATCAGTGCAAGCATACAAGGTTATTAGAAAGGCCAGCTTCACACTTTAGCCCAATACCCCGTCAGCTGTAACAGAGGAACTCAGCATTAGGGGTTGGCAGACCCCATACTGCCTGGTAGACAGGCGGTACTGGATTATGCATCTATCAGAGGAATGATGCTGGGGTTGTGAGCTGTGGCTGCAAGAAACAGATATGTTATCTCCACTGTCACTGTAGGAGGATTCACTACCAGCCAATTCCGGCTGATTTTTATCTTCTCCACTCCACTGAGATAAGCAGATCAGTCAAACTGAGCCATAAAAAAAGTAGTTAGTAAAAGTCCTTTACCACCAGTTAAAGAGAAAACTCACTTTTCTGGCTTTTTTCTACTTGATCCTTTAGTGAAACAGTAAGCATGAAAACTGACAATAAATCTACTTAATAAATCAAATATTGTTTTTATGTACTAGGAACACATCATTTGCATTGCATATGGATATGCCTGTGAGTATGAATATGTATCTATAAATGTGCATTCCAAGCAGTTAAACACTTACAGAGTTTTCCTTGCTGTGAAGTGCTCTCAGTTGCAAAGCTTTTGCAAGAAAAAAAAAATCAAACTTAGACAACTGTGAGAAAACAGAGAAGGGGAAAAAAAGAAACGCAAGTGCAACTTGTCATTACCAACCCCAACTTCATTCTAGCTGTGGTTTTCAAAAGGAAACCTCTGTCCAGGCAAGATGTGCCACACAAATAAATAGCCTGGCCATGGAAAAATAAACATAGCCTTCCTAGTCAATGCTAGCAGGTAAGCAGCCCCATGATTTGGGAAAGCAAAGATAATAAAGACGTATACAACTGCATATCCAGAGAAGTTTGGGGGAGGGAGGGAAGTATTCTAACAAATTGCTAAGTCAGCACATTTATATTTACTTACTCTGTAATTTTTTTTTCTCATTTAAGTTTTCAGTTTTATACAGCTATATTGCTGATAAACACTGGGAAGTGAGTCATGCTCTCTATGAAGTGATGAACACCATCCCTCACTGATATAATCTAAGCTAAAAGTGTCCCTACGCTGCAAAATCAGTCCATAATTTTATACCAATGTACTTTTTTATGAAAGTTGAAAACTAATTAGCACTGACATGGAATACATGATGATGGAGTTCCCCTTTATGTCTTCTAATAGTCTTCTAATCTCACAGATAGGATCTGTACATTTTTTAATATGGTCTAAGTTATATACACATATTAAAAAGAAACCAGAACAAACAAACAAATAAAAACAAAACAAACAATCAAACACACACACTCACAAAAAAAACAAAACCACCGCACAAAACCCACACCACCACTTAGGGTCTTGAAAGAAATTCAGAAAGATTTCTTTATGCAATTGCAAAATTTTGGGTTTAGTCTCTCAGCTTAATGTAGTCCAAGAGATTCTATGTACCACCATAAAGCTTATCAACTTTTGCCCAAGAAGCAACCTAGAAGCACTTCCCTAATACAAATTTCCTAATGAGAAATATGCAACAATGCGTCTAGAGAGAAAAGAAACATACAGAAACCCTACACAAACTCTGCTGTGCTTGCAATTCACCTCTGAACAAGGGAGGGGCAGTTATCAGTCATGGTGCTTAAGAGAAAGCACGTGGCTAATGTAGCATGATAAGGATGATGCGTACACGCAAATAAAAGTTGAACCAAAGCAATTTACAGTGGAGAGAGGATATTTCAACAGTGCTAAATACTGTGGTTGGAAAATTACTGGTTTTCAATTGTTGGCATATCCTAGATCCCATGATTTACACATAGTTTATTATAAATAATCAAGCTCCTCTTGGAAAGGCCAGCTGAATCAATAGGAACCTCTGCTGAACTACAGCCATCCAGAGGCTTAGACATATGAGCAGAAAGGTTTTCTAACTGTTGCTAAAAGGGAAAGAGAAACAAGATCAAAACAAAGAGGGGTTTTAATGTTTTTAACTACTTTTTTCTTTTTTAAGCTTAGATTCTGAGTGAAAACAAAATGTTGTATTTTAATTAGCATTTTGTTCATATTTCTTACCTGATAGTTCATTTCTTATAAAATTCCTTTTTTGACTGAATAAAATATTTATATATCACCATTGCTAGAGTCACTAAAAAAAAAAAAGTTGGGAAAATTCTGACAAATTAAGTCAGTTAAGTCTGAAAAGTAAAGTTTAACTTAAAGAGATCTTTTCTGCCTGCTATTCAATTCATACCATTTTAAATGAAAGAACACCTGGTACACATTTTTTGCAAACATCACTCCATACAAATTCAATATAATTCCAAATCACATTAGCAGAAACAGCACGCAAAGTAACAATCAAACTGATTACTTAGATCAAGGGATATACCATTACAATATTGCAATTTTATTGTGAGGACAGGGGACAAAGAAGCCTTTTGCTTCCCCGTGCATCAGATATTTGTTGCAGACAGCTTAGCAGGCTGACTCATCTGGGCATAAACCAGCCAAATATCCCAGGATATGATGACAGTCTCAGTCTGGCATCTGGTTCACCCCATAGTGCTTTGGCATGACATGCATGGGGATGGGCTGTACTCTCCTGGACTGGGGAGCTGAGGTGCACTCTGCTGATCCATCCTCTGCCACTTGCATATGCTGGTACTAAATGGGACTCTGGTGACTGCAAGGAACAGGGTTTCCATTCCCATTTAAAGGGCTGAGCTTGAAATGGAAAGAGAGTGTAGTCTTAGGAATAACTTTGGGGTTTGTTTGCTATTGTGCTCTTGCCTTGCACAGAGTTCAGAATCTTACTGCTACAATATATTTGCAAGTCCCAGATGCATTTTCTGAGTGTGGGAGTATTTTGTGGTTGTCCTACCCTCAGGCTCATCAAAATTCAGATATCATAAAATCATAGAATAATAGAATAGTTAGGGTTAGAAAGGATCTTAAGATCATCTAGTTCCAACCCCCCTGCCATGAGCAGGGACATATATAACTGTCATCGGGATACAGAAGATTCCATTTTGACAAAGCTTTTCTTTTAATTCAACAATTTCAAGTCTATATTGATTAAAGCAAAGCCCTGCTTCCACTCCAGAAGTTTTACTGCTCCTTCACATTTCACACCAGACATGTCTTTCCTTTGTAACAGAATACATATTGATTACTTAATATTGTGTTCTTGCACAAAAATTGCCTTTAAGCATTATAATAAGTTATGAAGTTGTGCTCAGCACAACATGAATAGCCAAATGTCATATGAACCAGAACAAAAGTCATCAAGTTTCCAACTGAAATCATCTGCATTCTGATCAAAAGCTAATATTAAAAAAAAAAAAAAAAAAAAATCATCATATTTAGAATTGTTTCTGTAGGTCGAAAGTGTCAAAGTGTTATGTTCAGAGTTACAAACAAAATTTCACTCCACTGCTGAGTTATGAAGACACCAATATCCCACAGAAATAAACATGGCAGGATCTTTTGCTTTTTAATACAGATTGGTTCCTTAGGCAGGTAAAAACATGGAAGATATGGACAGTGAAATTAAATACGTATAGATATATTTAATATTAAAGACATTGGATATAACATCCAGAGAACAAATAACCCTAAACAAGACTAGCTAGAAAAACAACCTGCCATTAGCAATTTCTATGAACAGAAAACATCCCTGAACTGAACACAGTTTAGCTACAAGTAAGGAAAAGCCACACTTCTTGTCTTAACTTCAACATTTTTTTGTAACAACATTATAGCAACACAGCAGCCTTTTTGGTTGTTTTTTGGGCTTGTTGGTTGGTTTTTTTTGTTTGGATTTTTTTTAGCAAGAGCTATTTTAAATGCCTTGCTGACTCACTAACACCGTTGGCTCATTTCTTTACCGAGATAACAAAGAAGGATGTATGCTCTAAGCCCAGCATTCCTCAAGCATTAACCGTAGGAGCAGCAAAGCCAAGGGAGAAAGTTTGAGTTAATCGCTGTAACATCCCATTTTTTTATATAATTGCTACTAAAGCTAAACCCTATGATGGGAGAAAATGTCTTACCTCATGTAGAGCTTTTTCAGTATACCATAATAAAGTTATATCTTATTGCATCTTTCACAGCTGACATACCTGGTTTCAGTTATACCTTTATAAGCTTAAAATACAAGTTAAGGAAACAAAATGAGCAGATCCAGCAAACAGGAGTCTAGAATACACCCACTGTCAACTTAGGGCATACTGAGATACCTGGGAAGTTACAGATACGTAAGTCCAAAGGCTATACTTCTCTCTGATATACACACTCTATTCATGTTGTCACCTACTTATTTCTCTAGCAATCTTTTGTCTGCTGGTACTTCTCTGGCTACTCCTTCTGCAGCCCTTTTCTTACCTTTTCCTCTGTATCTGATGCAGGCTTTTTCTGTTTCAGTTCGCTCCTGAGCTAATGATGGGGGACACACCTGTGCTGCATAAATACCCAAGCAGATTTAAATAAATTAACTCCTTTACTAGGATACCCAGTCTACCACAGCATATGACTTGGCCTTTTATAATTCAGTGAAGCAGCTGCTCATCACATTCCCAGCATTCTGAAGTTAGCAAATGATGCTAATTTACCATGGATGATTTCATACTATTGGAGTCAACTTTTCATTTTCAGACAATTGAAAGACCTGCCAAGAAACAAAAAAAGTTAAAAGCAGCAAAGCATGGGAAAACAGTAATAACTAAGAAATCATTTAATGCATTTAATGGTGGTTCTTCAAAAACTATTTTAGTAGACTCTTCCACAGATCCATTCCCTCCAGTGTGTGAATACTTCTCTTAATATGTAGCTTGACTCCTGTTGTTTTTTAAATGATAAAAACTGAAGGACTTGTTTATAGCAGACAAATAGAGTAGATTTAGGAATAATATTACTCTCATTAATAGAGTATTTGTTGCTTAAAAGCAAATAAAACCACATCTGGATGAGAAGTCTTCCTCCAGAAATGAGAGTGGTATAATGCTACATAACACTACCTGGATCAAAACAAAATGAAACATCAGGAACTAATTCACTCCTGACTTTCAGCATTCAATTCAAGTTTGTTTGATAAATTTGCTTCTGTTTTAAGTACTCAGTAGTGGAGGTCCCAATTTTTCAGCCACAATATAGACACATTTGAGGAGCTAACCCACTATGTTCTTCAGCCTCTAAAGAGAATTTTTGTCCATAAAGGCTTCCTGAAGTATTAAGAAGACCTCAGTATGGGGCATAAGTGTTCCATTCTTAGCAAATACTGTATATTTTATCTGTTCATGACAAAGGTAGAACATAGGCAGAAGATTCTGTTCTGTTGAACACGTCTCATTTGAACTAATCTCCAAGAAGATGTGCTATTTTCTCAGTGTACAGTGGGCAACGTACAAATAGATGAACATTGCACTTTAATAATTTATTATGCTGTTGTGTGATTTTTAATATTAAATCAAATTACCATTTGCACAGCTGCTTATTTTTGCTAATAAACATGCTGTCCTTAATCAGACTTCAGTGTTTATGTATATATCTATACATTCAGAATTAACATTTTGAAAATGGTTTTTACTGTTTATGACTTGTCTTTCTCTTTAGTGGTATTTATACCTCAGCACCAGTAGATGCCTCTTCTTATATTCATTCTTAAAGGTATATCAGGTAACAGGTAACATATCGTGCCAACATTGAAGAGAAAAAAAATGCTATGTGCTAGACAGCTAAGGAGATTATATTCCAACTAATTTCAGTAGGATTTAGCAGCTTTAGAAAGCATTATCAACCATCAGCTCTTTTACTGATGGCTCTAACATCTAGGTTTTATGATTGATATTTAACTACTTAATGATGTATAGGTAAAAATCTCATTTACATAAATGAGTACACTATGCATATATGCACAACAATACAGAAGTATCATCAGCTCTGTTTAGTGATTTTCCTTAAAGAAATTGCAGGCTATTACATAAAAACTTCTCAACTGTAATGTACTTTCATACATAGCATAAAAGATTAACATCAGCTTTATTGACATATGGGATAATGGAAGAATTTGACTCTGTTTATAGGAAAAGCTCTAAGTAAGTTTTGAATTCACATCTAAATTCAGGCAGATGCACAAATATTATTTGTGGCAAAGAAAAAACATGCATAAATATAGTAAATAATAGGTTGTTTTTCAATAGATACACAAGTATAAGTTTACCTCTGACTGGAACAGGCGATTCTTTGGTTTATTAAATAAAATGGGATAACTAATCAATCCATCATATAGACAGAGAAATTATGATATGTGTTACTATGTTTTCACTCTTAGAAATCATAAGGAGAGATTTATAATAGCTCCTAATGAAATGTTTGTTGCAAAAATGATCCAGCAGAAGATACGCAGGATGTAACAGAGATCGAATAATCTCCTCATTCTCCTATTCTATTCAGGTGTAATTGACATTGTGTTTCATAAACATCACTCCTTTTCCTGATGTGGAATTATTCCTGCTTAGATCACTATACCAAAGATCAGAAATAGCAATGTCAAAATATTTGATTTTTTAAATAATAGAACAATTAGAATATTAAAAATTATAGTTTAGGAATCCCCTTTAATTAACATGCAGCTAATACAATCAGAGGTGGCTGATGCTTTAGCTTGTGTAAATGGTATTTGTGGTTTTCAGACCAAAGCTTTTCAAAGAACAAAATCCTCACAAAGCAATCAGAAAAATCCTTCCAAAGGACCGTTTTCATGTAAGTTGCATCTATACAGGTTTAATTCTTGCTGACACAACCATATTATTCTAATAATTATTGCTTATATCAGTATGGATCTGAATTTTTTAATTCTTGCTGATACATTTACTGAGCTGGGTCTTGTATCAGTGACCCTTGTTTACCATTATGTTAATATTTCACTAGGGCTCAAAATTCAGCATGATTTACAATGTACAAACTTCAGCCTTGACTGCCCAAAGGCACTGCTACAACTTCTGTTGCTTCAGTTTGCTTGTACGTCACCAGCATCCTGTAGGCAGGTACAAGACCAAAAAACTCCTTGAGCTGTGCCTCCTCCTCCCACTTTCACCACCCTCCAGTGTGATGTGGACTGCACCTGCCTGAGCAAGACAGAAAATGAAAGCCATCAGGGAACCATGTTACATTAGATCCTTCCAGCTGTGAGTAACTCAGTCGATGATACTGAATCACTTTATTGAACTGGGATGATTATGAAGGAACTCTAATGGAATATATTCACAGATTCCCAGTGATCAGTAAGTGCCAGCTTCCCTTTGTTTAATGCAAGCTGTTTTCATTTTTTTTATATGCTTCTGATTTTTCACAACTTCTCTGTACAAATCTATTGGACTGCTTAGTTTTAAGATTTCTGGGACACTGCTTTTTAGAGCTAAATCCTGTGGGCAATTGAACACTTTAATTTTCAATTGACTTCAGAATCATTAGGCTATTGATTGGGATTGCCTTTGTAATTTGGTTGTAATCTTGGGGCTTTCTCTCATATGCTTGAAACTTCCCACTACATAGAAGGTAGACTTTTTATATACTAGGAGTTTTACTGTTAAGAAAATCTATACTGTCCTACAGATCTTTACAGATTTTTTTTTTGTTTTAATAAGGATTTCTTTACTACTCCTTCAGTATCAAAGTATGTTCCTGTTATTAAATGCATTGCACATAAATAAACAGAAATCCAGTTAAGTGAAGCTTTACTTTAATAACTGCTGTAAATGTACTCCAGAACAGTTGTACATACTGTCTCCTCAGTAAAAAGGGCTTGAACGTGCATTCTTGTATGAGCCAGCAGTACTGTTTCCTTACAGACTAAAGTTACTTAACCAGTTTGACCAGGATCTATGATCCTCCAGACTAAAGACTTAACCACTCTATTGAGAGCAGTTCCTTTCCACTCCCAGCAAACAAGTAAACTTTTACACTTTTTCCTAGGCAAAGCAGTAACAGTTGATGGAGCTGCCCTTCACAAACCTTGAAGTAGCTTTCATCCTGCTGGCTTTTGTCATTTTCTCCTTGTTTACCCTGGCTTCTATCTACAGTGACCCCCATGACAACAAAGAAGGTAATAATCTAAAATAAATATAGAACTTTACAGGTTTTACTAACTAATATTCTAATTATAGGCTTTGTGATCTATTTTGCTGGTGGACTTCTAGAACCTGACGCTCGCTTTATAAATACAGTACAAAGGGCAAAAGCAATCAGTTAAGGCATCAATAAAAGTCACAAGCATAGTAATTGCGTTAAAGTATGAGAGCAAGATCTTTTACAGCTGGGATCTGCCTGCTCAGACCCAGCCATGCAGCACAGCTGAGAGCAGCACTGTAAGTAGCCTCCAACTGAATAAGTGGATATTCTCTATAGGGGAGGCTTTTCTCCTAGCAGCAGCTCTACTTCGTGGTCTGAGAAGTTAGGCTGGCAAAACTGAGTATGTTCTTGTAACCAAGGTAAATGTTAGTTTTCATTAAGCTGAGGCCAAGTCTTTGCTCCCTTTTAAGAGTGAAAACACCAGTTAAAGTGCAGGGGGTGTCTTTGTCCTGTTCAAAAGGTTTTGAAATCTGGAAAATAAAAATCAACCCGCTCGCCTGCTAGTTCTACAGAGGAGATTTAACATAACCTTACACCATCAGCGGAGAATTCCCATGTTACAGGCGTAGCGCTGCCACAGTCACCATCACCATCGTGCCACCTAATCCCCTGCTGGCAGGAACTTCACTGGGGCCGCCGGAGTGGAGCGGGAGCAGGGAGCTCTGGCCACCCCCACCAGCAAAGCAGTGGTGGGGATTCTTCCCAACTTCCCATGAATCAGCCTAGCCCCAGCAAGCCTCATCAGTCTGAAGAAGGGCGAAGGAAAGGAGGAGGGAGGAAGGAAATGACTGAAATAATCTCTTGAGACACAAAGCAACATAGCTGTTGTTCGCTGCCATATCTGACAATAACTTATCCTGTGTTAACTTGACTTATGTCTAAAAAAATACCTCTAGTGCATGTTGCTGAGCAACCCTAATGGAGTGTTCTTAACGTATGTGTCATCTCATAAAACTTTGGGCTGCCTAATAATTTGTGAAACAATAGCGATCAGTGTGAAAGGTAAATAAGTGCCACAGCATTTGCCGCTTGCATGCCAATTAGGTTTCTTTCTTGCTCTTCTGCTCCCTTGGATCTTACATCATTTCTGCACAGAAGGGGAAAGTGTTAGAGAACAATGCACATTTCTGTGGATGAAGCGTGGTTGCCATGAGAACTGACCTCATTCAGGCAGCATGGACACAAGCAGTTTTTCCTGGGAGAAGTCCATTGTACGAACATGGCAAGAGCAGCAACTCCTCACACTCTAAGGAGGATGGGGGAAGTGTGTGTGCTACAAGGCAGGCAGCCCCTGTGGCAACAAACAAATCTTGCACAGTCACAAACATGAAAATGAGACACTGTTTCACCTTTCTATAACTGAGATGCGTCTTACGAGATTAAAAATGGAAGTTGTAGAATCATATTGATTTTAAACTTATGCCTGCAGGTGTGCAAAGACAATGTTAGGTCTCCTTCCTTCTCCTCAGCTTCCACAGTAACTTGCAATGGGGATGTGGTGTGAGTAGTTCTGACAGCACCTCCTAAGTGCAGCAGGAGAACTTTTCACTTGTCTTGTTTTTATCACCACAGCCATGCTCTCACATGATGTCAGTTCACAAAGAGAAAACTGAATCTTCTGCTGAGCACTATATGAGAGAATAACCCTGATGTAAGAGCTCACAGATCTCGTAGACCTTGGTGTACTCAGCAGGCCTAGTTCTTATATTCCAGGTTAAGACTCTGTCCACATATGTGTGAACAACCTTGGACAGAACTGCTGTGAGAACAAATCACACTTACTGTGCTAGTGAAAAAACTCCTGAGTTTAGGCAATGTCCTCCTGCAATAACAGAGCCTTGCAACCATCTTTATGTCTTTCTCCTACAATATTTTTTAAACTCTGAATTTAGAGGAACAACTGGCAAGCAGAGAAACTAAAATAAAGCCTGACGCCTAAGATACAGTGGCCACAGGAGACTGAAAACCGTATCTCCTCTTTGCGCTAACATTGATGAGTGTCATGTTAGAAACATGTGTCTTGATTCAGAGCTAACTGAAACAGATGTACAAGTACAGGATTGAATTATGTCTTTGCATTAGACAGACACTACTGAAAAATGCTGAAGTGCTTCACTAGACATGTCATAAGGAAAATCTTATAGTCAAAACCTGTTCCGCACCTATTCTGTTGTCAAAAGATTTCTATTCCTAAACCATAACCCTAAGAAACATGACACTTGATTCAAAAAATTAAACTTAAAATAAGATATGTATGCATACTATGCATAACAGTAGCTTCTGGAAGTACTATAGAAGCCTACAGAGAACCTAGATGTAAGAACAAGACTATACTCATTGCATGTGTTACAAAACCTTTTTTGCTGGCATTACATATTGTTCTTTACAGTTAGAGCTAAATAGGTTAACATCTGGCACAACCAGAGGTACAGGACACAGATTAGAGAAAAAGCTGACAAGAACACAAACTGCTTGGGGATCTCTAGTGGATGTGCCATTCTGAAGGAGGCTGCAGCATGTGTTTCCAGCTCTCCTTTTGTAAGAGGCTAAACGCACTGTCGCAACTTATGTGGAAAACAATTTTTATGCCCCAGTGCTACTATCGCTCTTCTACAGAAGGATTAACACTGAGGAAGCAGGCTTTTGGTTTCTTTCAATTCTTTCTGTGTGTAGCAGGTAAGCCTTGACTTTAATTCCTTTAACTGTTTGGCCTGTATTCCTCTCAGGAACAAAAGCACAGCTCCCTGCAGCAAACTGCAATGTGCATTACAGTTTTGTTTTAAGAAATGTAAAAGATTACAGATTTATTGTAAAAAGGTAAAAGGGAGCAAGACATTAAAAGCTTGTGATACATTTGCTGCCAGAGGGACAGTCATTAGAACAGTTTCAGAGTTCATGCAATAAATCTCCCACTGGAGGGAGTTGTCTAGTCACCGTGAGCCGCTAGCTGTGCTGCTTGGGGAATTCTCCTGTACAGACCAGAAACAACACAAGTGTTCCTGAAAGCCTAGTTCTCAGCAGTGTCTGTTAGAATTGAAATCTCAAGTCTGAAAATTAAAATGCCTGTCTTGCCATTCGCATTTCCATAGCGTGACAAGCTGTTCCAAACACAGGTGTATGCGAGACAGTTCTATTTTATTAGCAGATTTTTGCCTCAGGGAAATTTGATTTCATATGTGGTAACTGAATTTTGGTGGAATAAATTTACTGATTTGTTCCACTCACATGGCATAATCCAAATTACAAGGAAGATACTAGCATGAAATACTCCTTGCCCCATAAAGTTTGATTCTCCTTATCTATAAGAATATGTATTCCAGAAAAAAAAAAAACCAGCCAACTATACCTACAGCAGAAAAAAAGAAGCATTGCCTGTGCTAAACCAGTACTTTTAAAAGCAATTTGAATTAAAATTACTTCAGTTCTTTGAGATGCCTTTTCTTCAAGGTACCCCAATGCTTTCTCCCTCATCACTAGTTCAAAGTGCATAACTCAGCCACTAACACAGACATCTGGGGAAGGATTCTGTCTGTATTTATTAAAAGTGAGTTGTGGGATTCATGTGATAAAAACAGTATTTCAAAAAGCTCTAGTTACTGTAAGGTAAATGCTTTGCCTTCTTTCTTGCTTTATAATTGAAAGTTTCCTTATTACTTTCCTTCTGACACAGTTTAAAAATGCCAGATAACCATTTTGCAATATCTTAAGAGACAGCTGTTGTTGACCTGAGAGTTCCTTCCACAAATCAGTGATAAAACCATATATGATTCATGCTCAAAAGAGCAACTTTTAATCCTTAAGCCAAAACAGAAAATGTGCATTTAAGACCACTACTACATCTAATGGAAAATGAATGCAAGAAGAGGACATTCTCAAAATTTAAGTACCCCAAGCATTCAGTTCAGGGAGACTGTATTATAATTATATTCTCAATTTCATAATTGAAAATGAAGCCTTTAAAAATGGTAGATAGTTAAACTTGCTAATATGAGAGGATTTTTATCTTTAATATTCTTCTTTATACTATTTGTATCTGCACATGTATATATCTATTGTAAGACTTACGGAGGTTTGGAGGTAGTGAGTATAGCATGTACCAGAATTTGCAGATGTACTACTAAAACCAGGCTCTCACTGCATAATGGAAACATAGGGCCTTTTCACACTCTTTTTTAAAAAGAAGTTGTATGGGACCACCCGTGGTGCACCTATTTAGTAACAGTAAAGCCTATGCTGGCTTGAACTATAGGAAATGGTGAAATATAACCATCTGTATGTTAACACAGATATGCCTTTAGAGGTGAAAATTTGCAGGTAATTGCTGAATAATTAAATAGAAGAATGTCTTTAATCTGAAATAATTATAGTGATACCTTTGACTGAATGTAATTTATATGCAAGTTTAGTTGCTAGGAGTGTAAAAGTCTTTAGAGGTATAGAGGGCAGAAGAAAAAGAGATGATGAAGGTGAAAAGAAAGAAGATTAGAAAAGTTTCAGGATCATACCTGAGGAAAGGCTTTTTTTTTTCCCTAACTCAGGAAAAAAACACCTGAACCCAGAGCTAAACATGTCATTTGCTGTGAACAGTGTTGGACAGATCAACTAAAGAAGTTCCTAAATATCTGAGAACATCCTAAATTCACGTGAACAGGATGCTTTGGGGAAGACTCACTCTTTACTTGTACTATTTCTTTAACTGTTTCTCTAAGAGTTAATAAGTATTTGTTAATGGTAACTGTCAGCATACAAAGCAAGATATACCTTTTAAGCCAATCCAGTATGTCTTATACCCTGTGTGCTGAGCAGGAATCTATCTGCATTGGGTCAAATCTAATCCTGCACATAGCATCGAGTCCCAGGTCCCGCCATATGCCAGTCCATCAGACTCATCAGGGATGCACTGGAAGGACAATCTGCCTTCTTAAAGTAGGGCTCAATGCTTTTGAGTGTTACAGAATTACTCACTTGTGCACCTTCCTCTGGGCAAGTGCCCAAACCACAACAGAAGCCTATTGAATTTTAATTATTTTCTGCACATTTGCAACAGGATAGATTGTTCTTTCACCTTAGGTTATAATTTAGTGGTTAGCACTTTCTTTAGTGTATTTAGGCTCCCTTAAGGAAGGCACTGAAATGAAATTTTCCACTTCCTACATAAATGGTCTTAACCACTAAGTGATCATAATGTAAGAAATAGCTGTGCTCCTGATTCACTGAAAGACCTATGCCAAATTGCTTGAGGATAGGGCAGAAAGCATTGAAAGAGGCATCAGGAAGGATAAGATTCCCAAAGCAGCAAAGGACAGAACCAGAATGGGTGCTTGGATATTTATATCATCTGGCTGTCAGGAGGAGAACCCCCTAGCAACAGGTACTTTTCCTCCCTGCCTCCTGTTCACTCAGCATAAGCACCAAGGAAATGCTTGCATTCATAAACATCTGCCACTGCTCTGCCAAGTGTGGATTGAATTCAGGATTTCAACTCAAAAAAGACCCAAAGAGCAGAGCATGCAATGCCTTGTGCAGATCAAAACAAAGTAGAGGTATTCAAAGACGGCTATAAGAAAATTAAATACAAAATTCAAGGGGTCTGGGTCACTAGGGGCATCAGCTTTCTTGTCTTGTTTTTTTTCTGAGAAAACTTCTGGAGAAATCTAATAGGCCTACAGCAAGTCTTCCCACACACAAAAACATTACCAGAATGCCTTCCTGTCACTCCTTTGCCTCCCTACATATAGGCTTCAAAGTTTACTAACTCCCTTTTGTGGCAAAACTCAGGGAAAATAAGCCACCTTTGAAAAGAAAAATGGGAGGATAGAACTGAAAGAAAAAACAGCCCTTTGTTTTCAAACTGATGATGTGGGAGTCAGACTGAACATTAAGACTTTCCCAGGAATCCCTGAAGAATTGGCATATATATTATTTTAGGAGTAAACACAATCCATATTGGAGTCATAGGATTGCTTTTGAATTGCTGAGTAACACTTGTGGATTGGATGACCTTCTTATTAAACTCAGAAGCGTACAATAGTTTTCCTCTCCCTGGGAGGTAAATGTTGCTGATATATATACATAACAGAGTAAGTGCCAGAGAGGTTAAGGTGTCCTTCTCAGATTAAAAACCTAACAGTTTGGGTTGGAAGAAGGCAATAAATAAAACAGCTCCACCAGCTCCTGTTCTCTGTTGACTAATTCTCTTTTTCCGTGAGTGATATGATACTCTTCCACCCCATCTGTATGAGTGGTGTTTAGAAAAGGCTTTTTTAGGACTATGTTTTATGAGTAGGATAGAGGCTTCCCAGTTCTCTATGTGTGGGAGAATTCGTGTATGAAAGAATATAGGAAGAAAAGGGCTCACTAATCTCAGGGATCTCTCCTGGCTTTGTGCCCTAGAAAATTATTGAGATGTTACATGCATAAGCATGTACTCAGACTCATTGTGTAGCTAGAAACATTTGAAATGTATCTGAATTAGTTCACGCTTCTGCTTGGCTGTCATGTTCTTTCCTATTCCCCTGAGCTCTCATTCTACTTTGCTTCCACAGAGCTCAGGTAGCTCTCATCAAGGCAGGACTTAACAGTACCTGCGAAGTATAAAGGCAGCTGTAGAAGTGTAGATGAACGACCTTAGGTAGGCTTTTTTACAATGACCTAGCTGGAATCTTGGAAACATACCTCAAAATAAGATTTGTTTTCTTTAGTTTCCTATATTCTTCACCATATAGCTCTGAGTTCCATATATATTTTGTTTGTGGCAGGCTGATAAAGTGGGAAGAAAGGGTGGGGGTAGATTTCTGTGAAAACACCATAAATCTGTGCTCAGACTGGTGTATAACAGACAAGATAAGATTTTGGTGCATTGATTTAAAAAAAAAAAAAGCACTCTAGCTATTTTCATTACTAAATAAGACTGATACTTAGGGTTAAATAGAAAAATTATTTACAAAACCTATTTTAAAAATGTCAGGTCTTTCAAATCAATGTATTTCCTCACCATGATTGGATTTCATGCAACTTCTACCTGAATACAATAATGAATTTGCTAACCTCTGAGTTGAAGACTTCTGTATTCCCTGTTCCACGGCAAGGATGTTCCTGACTTCCAGAACCTTTCTCAAAGAAGCCTTTCCAACTTGAAGGAAGCTAACAAATTTAAAAAATAAAAATAAAAAAAACACAAAACCCAAACAAACCAACCAACCAAAAAAACACAAACTAAACAAACCAACCAATTTTTTTTTCAAAAAAGATTCAGACATTGTTAACGGGATTTCCATAGAAGATAGTCCAATGGGTCAGGAAGCACAGAAGAAAGAGAAAATACTAGCAACTCAGTGAGGTGGAATTAAAAGTACAAAGGTGAAATAGCACAAAGTTAAAGTAAAAGAACATAAAAGAATGGAAACACGATGAGGCAATTAATAACAAAGGCATTAGAAATGAATAGCGATTCGATAATACCAAGCACCATCCTCCTATTCTACATTTCTATAACTGTGTCACTTCCTCCCTTCTAGAAGCAGTCTACGTTGCCTGTTCCTTTAAGTGCAAACTTACTCTCACCTATCTCAAACACAGGGGGGTTGAAAAATTTTCACTCAGATGCACACTAACAGCACTTTCCTTGCATGTGGGGCAAGTTAGGAACACCATATGGATAGGTAGGATAGCTCATCTGCAACTTGTTACGCTAACATAAATTGGCCCTGTTTGGTACAGGCCAGAGCCTAAATGAGACAAATGAGACTCATGAGCCCAAAAAGAAAGAACAATTCAAGAAAGGTATGTTACCAAGGCAAGAGCAAAGACCCAAGTCCAGTAGCAGTTCAAATATAGGTGAAGATAATTAAAAGACAGGTTAGACAAATATTTTAAGTATTGGATAACTGTATTTTGGAAGGCTGCAAAAACAAAAGTGAATATTTTGAAGGTAAGAACATAGACACCTAAGGACTTCAGGACCAGTCAATTGTGCAGAAGGCATGGAGGAGTAGGTGGACATGAGAGAATAACAACAACAACAACAAAAACAAAAACAAAACAAAAAAAAAAGAAGAAAAGAAAGAAAATCAAACTCAGTTTCACAACATCTAAAGGCACCAGCATACTTCTCAGGGAATGTAATATTTTTCCTAGCTGCAAATTTATGCAACAGCTCAAATATACGTTGGCCTCGTTTTCTTTGATGGCAGATTGTGTAGATCAGATATCAGAGCCTAAGTATGTTCAGTTTATGCAAAGACTGCAAATTAAAAACAACTAGTGGTGGTCCATGAGAAAAGAACTGGAAATGGAGTAAATCCCTAATGATGAATTTCAGGGTTTGGATGCTATCAAAGCAGAAATTATATTCTATTTTATGCAGCTAATAAAGGTCAAACATCTGAAAGCGTGGACTAGGATGCATTTGTAACTTTAACATGAAGGAAATTAGTGAAGCTTCTCACAAGAAGAAAGAAGTGGAAGCCAAAGAAGTAAATTAATACTGGAGATTGAAAAGTGAAAGCTTTGAATAAAAATGGTTTATGAGTGTATTTAAACACATCTCACTTCCTTCTGTTATTAAAGAAAATTAAAAACGCCCGCAACAGGCTGAAATTAAGATGTTGCAGTGTGAAAATAAGGCTAGTGAGCTTGTAATCTATAGATAAAATGCAGTAAAAAAAGTCAATTTTCAGACAATGAAAGTACAAAACATGGTAAGACTAAAGACAGAGATGCTGTTGAATAATCCATCACTTTTCATCTCTGTTTTATACTTCAGACATACAGATATTATGGATAAAACTGCAGAATAATAGATTAATGAATTTAGCATGTCATGGCTCAATCAAGATCACAGAATCATAGAATAGTTAGGG
>NW_009935921.1:0-326 GCF_000696875.1 Nestor notabilis
TAAGGCCACCTGCAGAAAGGGTAGTGAGAAATTTCAAGGACCTTGCTGGAATTGTGGTAAGCAAGGTCATGTGGCTAGGCAGTGCCGTAAACCGAGGTCGGGAAACCAACTTGGGGGCCCAAGGTACAGGGGCTCGGGCCCCCAGGCAGACAACCATCCACCTTCCCTGTCAAGGGTACTCACCCAAACTGGCCCCCAGGATATGACCCCAGCGTGGCCTTGGTCTTAGACATGGATAAGCATCCTGTCGTCCCTGTGAAAGTTATACCAGTGGGAGGAGGACACCCGAGCGTGCTGCTAATGCCGATGCTTATAGACACTTGAGC
>NW_009935921.1:553-1345 GCF_000696875.1 Nestor notabilis
ACAGTATTTTTAGTGGGGGCCACAGCTCAACCTGACCTGCAACGAGATAGAATTACTTGGCTGACAAATGATCCGGTTTGGGTGGAACAGTGGCCCCTCACGCAAGAAAAATTACAAGCAGCCAAAGAAATTGTAAAGGTGGAAGCTCAAAGTGGTCATCTTGAGCCTTCTACTAGTCCATGGAACACGCCGATATTTGTGATTCAGAAGAAAAATAAAAACAAATAGAGGCTACTCCATGACCTCAGAGCTGTGAATGCGCAGATGGAAGCGATGGGGCCTTTGCAAACCAGTCTGCCACTTGCCTCTGCTATCCCCCAGAATTGGCATATAATAATAATTGACATTCAAGACTGTTTTTTCAGTATTCCTCTTGCTCCAGAAGATCGGAAAAGGTTTGCTTTTACACTACCAGCAATCAATCTAGAGGAGCCAGCAACACGCTGGCAATGGACAGTTCTGCCACAAGGTATGAAAAATTCACCTACGATGTGCCAGCATTAAGTAGCCAAGGCGCTGGAAGGTATCAGGGAAAAGTGGGGTAAAACAAAGGTTTTGCATTACATGGATGATATTCTAATGGCTGCAGAGGACAGAGCCGTCCTGGATTCCTTATTCCAACAGGTGCAGGATAATTTGTATCAATATGAGTTGAACGTAGCAGAGGAAAAACTTCAGAGGGGAAGCACGCTCAAATACCTAGGAACAGAAATTAGGGGAGAACAAATCACTGCCCAACCTATTTTAATAAACCCAGAAGTTAGGACACTCAATGATGTCCAAAAATTGGTG
>NW_009935921.1:1386-14510 GCF_000696875.1 Nestor notabilis
CTCGTTCATGAGTTGTTAAAGGGTAACCAGATCTGGGAGAAACGCACTCTCACAGAAGTAGCACAAAAGGCATTGGTAGAAATCCAACGCAGAACAGAGAAATTTGCTCTCACACGCATACAACCAGATAAGGACATCATTTTAGCCTGGGCTTTTACCAAGAGAGGCTGTTTTGGAATGCTGGGGCAAGACAGAAAAAAGGAATTATGTCCTCTGTTATGGGCGTATTCCTCAAAAGGAAACGACAGCTTTGTGAGGTGGAGCAAGGCTGCAGTTTTAGTAATGGAATCCTTAAGAAAATCCAGCAGGAAAACATTTGGTAAAGAACCGGATATTATCTGGTTGCCTTGGACCAAAAGACAGGTGACAGAATTAATGGAGAACGAAGTAGAACTGCAATTGTCTCTGAGCACATACCCTGGAAAAATTGAAACAGGAAAGGTAGACTTATGGAAGAGCTATATGGATGCGTTACAGCCCTCACTGCAACTAAGGGTGCTTGACAGTCCACAGCCTGGGCAGACATACTTTACAGATGCATCCTCAGTCGCAAATACAGCAGTAGTAGTCTGGAAGGAGACCGATAAATGGGAAAAATTAATCTAGATAGAAGCAGGAAAGATTGTTCAGTGGCTGGAGGCAAAAGCCATGTGCCTGGCACTTGAACAAACTCCTGAAAAACATATTAATGTCTGTACAGATTCTATGTATGTCTATAAGTTGGTTCAATCAATGTAGAGAGGAGGGTACGCCAACAGAGACATTTCAAACGTGTTACAGGAAGCATTGGGGAAGCGAACTGGTACAGTCACAGTGATTCATATCAATGGCCATCAGAATTGTCCTGGTCCACTGGTAGAAGGTAACGCAAAAGCAAATACTGCTGCAAAGGGTCTGTGGACATTGCAACAGGCTAGCGAACTGCACCAGAGGCTGCACATTGGTGCAAAGGCATTGGCAAGGGAATGCAACATTCCTATCAGAGAAGCTCGGGAAGTTGTCGCCATTTGTCCGTGTTGCCAACAGTCCCCCTTATGGGAGGCTGGAGTGAATCCTAGATGACTACAGGCATGAGAACTGTGGCAGACAGACTTTACGGAATGTTTACTCATGGCCCCTAGAAAACACCTTGCGGTTACAGTTGATACTTATAGTAGCGCAATAATGGCCACACTACACACAAAGCAGACGGGAAAAACAATTGGCTACGCTACACACAAAACAGACGGGAAAAACAATCATACAACACTGGGTCACTGTCATGGCATAGCTGGGAACCCCGAAGACGATTAAAACGGATAACGGGCCCTGTTTTAGAAGCAAAACAGTCGAAGATTGGTGCAAAAAATGGGACATTGCATTAAAACATGGGATCCCATACAACTGTCAGGGCCAGGGGATCGGGGAGCGTGCTCACCGTGCACTTAAGGAAAAAATTAAGGTCCTTGGAGAGGGGGAAGGGTATACAGGAAAAATACCAGTTGACCAACAGACAAATATTTTAAATCGAACCCTGTTAGCTTTGAATCACTATGTTAGAGGACATGAACAGTACTCGCCAATGGAAAAACAGTATCTAAACCAGCAAGTAGATACCTTTCCCCAGGTGCATGTCAAATTCCCGGGGGAACTACAGTGGGAATCTGGGTGGAAGCTGCATACAATTGGAAGGGGGTATGCAGCAGTAGAAAAAGGACAACTGAGATGGGTGCCCAGCAGGTGTATTAAGGCAGAATTAAAGGAGACAGATAACTGATGCAAGTTGTACCAGACTTTCAAAATAAAACTAATGAAAACTGTGAGTTTTTGTCCACAGAACTGGATTATCAGACGCCCTCGTAACCCGTACGTCCCAGTGCCGAATGAGGACGACGAATCGACACGTATCCAGCCCACACTTGAAATTCAGTCCACACCTGAAAAATCCACGCGAGTGAAATCCAAACAACCACACCATAGCCCCCATGGAAAGGGGCCACGAAGCCTTTGTGTGCTCATGACCTTAAGACTGCTAAAAATAGGGCAGACAGAATCGGTGAGTCACCCCCACCAACCATTCAAATGGTCCCTCATTCGATTTGAAGATCAACACGTTATCGATACTCAAATCACATCAGGAGGACCAAGCTTTAATTCTACCCTATGTGTTCTTGTCCGAAGAGATCGATGCTGGGAGTACTTGGGATTTTATATGTGCCCTAGTTCGAATCCCGGAAAGGGATATTGTAACTCCCCTAATCAATATTACTGCAGTTATTGGGGTTGTGAAACCATAGCCCCTAGTTGGATACCGGGTAGTGGTATAGACAAGTTCTTAAAGGTTCAGTGGGGTCCATATGGGTGCACGCCACCCCAGGGGTGGGGAGGGCATGGAAACTGCAAATTCCTTTACTTAAATGTCACCAACCCTGGAGACGTAGGATGGTTACTCGGGAAAATGTGGGGAATAAGATATACAGAACCAGGGACAGATGGGGCGGTTTAATTTCCTTTATAAAGGAGACAGTCCCGAATGATCCACCACTGCCAATGGGCCCCAACCAAGTATTAACTATTGTTTTAGTTAAAAAAACAGCAGCCACTACAACGAGTGCTCCTACCACAACGAATGCCAGAGCTACCACACCAGTACCAACACATGCCAGAGAATTGTCTAATGACAGAAACCCTCTCTGGAAAATGTTACAAGCTAGCTACCAATTACTAAACAAAACAAACCCGAATCTTACAGAGCATTGTTGGTTATGCTATGGCATTCAACCGCCCTTTTACAAAGCGTTAGGAGTGAGTCACACACCCACACAGTCAAATATGTCAAATCCAGTCCAGTGTAATTGGAACACCGAAAACCAGGGGATTACATTGGCACACGTGATGGGAAGTGGCGTGTGTGTAGGTAAAGTCCCCCCACACAAAAAACAATTGTGTGTTAATACGGCACAAGATAAAATCCCTGCAAAATGGTTAGTACCGGCTAACAATATCAAGTGGGTTTGTTCCACTATAGGAGTTACACCTTGTTTGTCGCTGGACATATTCAACGAAACTTCAGAATATTGTGTCCAGGTAACTACAGTTCCAAAAATCTTTTACCATCCTGAAGACTTTGCCTATGATTCACATATTACCTTAGAACATCATCTGTCAAAACGAGAATCCCTTACAGCATTAACAATAGCTCTCCTTATGCTCATGGGAGGTGCGGGAATAGGTACAGGAGTGGCATCCTTAGTGCAACAAAATAAGGAATTTAGTGCCTTAAGGATGGCAGTGAATGAGGACCTGCCAGACTCGAACAATCGATAAGTGCATTAGAAAAATCACTTAGGTCACTATCTGAAGTAGTGCTGCAAAATCGAAGAGGATTAGACCTGATGTTCTTACAACAAGGCGGAGTGTGTGCTGTGCTGAAGGAAGAATGTTGTATATATGCCGACCACACCAGAATAGTAAGAGATACTATGACCTAACTGCAAGAAGGCTTAGAAAAATGGAAAAGAGAACGAGAGGCAGCACAGCAAAATTGGTTTGCGTCATGGTTTAACCATTCACCATGGTTGATCACCCTAGTGTCTACCTTAATAGGACCAATCACAATGATCTTGATAGCATTGATTTTTGGGCCCTGTATACTGAATAGGCTCGTTTCATTGTTAAAAGCCGGTTAGAGAGTGTTAACATTATACTATTAAGACGCCAACGACTGCCTTAAGAACGTTTGTCGTTCCCTTTAGCCATCCCCAGTTATACCCCACCACCTCCAATTATTTCCCAGTTATCTTCCCTTAACATGCTTTATATTTTCTATCCAATTGGTAAGCCCACAGCCTCACATCCATTGTAACAAGCTAGTATTACGTGTTATAAAACGATTGTATTCACTTAAGTTTATAAAATAATTGTGGACAAGTAAATGCACTATTATGAACACCATAGCATGGAGAGGGGGAATTGTAGAGTAAGGCCTGGCGCTCGGAAGATCACACGATGTACGGAAAGAATAGGGACAAGGGCGCTCGGAAGATCACGCGATGTACGCAAGGGAGTAAGCTACAAACGCCACGTAGAATAACACCTTATAAGGCAAAAACCGCTGACTTGCCCCCTGATTGGCTGACACGCTTAGTTCCGCATTGCGAAAAGGTATATAATGCTCGCTGTGTGCGCAATAAACGCTATTTGATCATCCGCCATATTGGTGTCTGTGGTCTCTAGCCCTAAGCCAGGGGGATGGCTTAGCTCTGCAAGTCTTGGCTGAAGCAACGCAGCAACATGAACCTTCTGTAATTTCCACTACTAGGCTGCAGC
Organism: Nestor notabilis; assembly: GCF_000696875.1. NCBI lineage: Eukaryota > Metazoa > Chordata > Aves > Psittaciformes > Psittacidae > Nestor > Nestor notabilis. Next base: position 5,695 of record NW_009935921.1, read on the forward strand.
CTATCTCAAAAATTCTCTCCTATTCCCTGAAAACATTTATCTTTCCTGAACTTCTTTAATCTTGCACTGTTATGCAAAAATAAATAATATACCAAAATATTCAGACTTAAGAAGCTTGGATTTTGCATAGTTTACTACAAAAACATTATCAAAATTTGAATTAAAAATCACTGCTTCTTTGTCCCCAGCAGAAAACTTGTTCAAGGCAGAAGACCCCTGAAACACTCCACAGCCACTATAAATCTTTCTCCTTTGGTCTGCATGAAAGATGATACTAGTGAACAGGGCAGACACAAGCAAGAGTATATATACGCTGCCAGTGATTAAGCAAAGTGTTTTCAAACTAGAATGCATAAGGGGGGCCTATTTAATATTGGGACTGCTTTCTGACAAACTTAATTTACACATCAAAAGAGAAATACACTCTTAAGATTTTGTCACTGTAATGGTTTTGCTGCTACATTAACTAGCAATTACTACACAATGCAGTGCAAGCTGACTAGGCTTTAAATGCCAACTCCCAATTTCCAAACCTGCTTAGGCTGTTATTTCAGTGTCTTCACACTTTGAAGAGAGAAAATTATGAAGGTTACAATTGCATACATTAAGAATGGCTAAAAATGCCTACAAATGCTGTTTTCTAGCCTATGTGCAAGGAAACAGAAAAATATCATAGAATCATAGAACAGTTAGGGTTGAAAAGAACCTCCAGATCATATAGTTCCAACCCCCTGCCATGGGCAGGGATGCCTCACCCTAGACAATGTCAGCTGTCAGCTGTCTTTTCCTCTGTTGTACCCAGTAGAGATGAGCAGCAGAGCTGGAAGCTGGTAGACATGTTCTCTTCCCCTTCTCCTCCCAGGAAAGTGCTACGCTACCCTGGGACAGCTAATTTTTGCATTTGCGCAGCTTCACAGTAGCACATTGCATTGGATGAGTGCCTTTGGTTGGGGGAAATACGGCCACAGAATCTATCTTTTCTGTGGTTGTTGAAGTTTTTTAACATGAAACCAGTGTCACCTATTCAGTTGCATGAGCCAAATAGTTCAGTACAGTGATGAAAACATCCTAAAATAGAGACAGGCACTTGGAGTTATGCAAGCTGGTCACACAGCTTCGTAATTAATCCTTCAAACAGAATTTCAAAGGGTTGACACTGATTATTAGCGAACACATTTTCCAAGCTACTTCATGAAATAAAGTTGGCTTGCAGAAAGTTTGAAACAGAATAAGGTGATCAGATAATACAGGGTCTCAAGGACTTTATACACTCTTTAGTCATTGTAGTAGCTCGATTCCTAAACCAATATAACTTTACATTCAGTAGAAATTTTCAGGTGTTCTCTATAATCACTGCATATACACTGCAGTTCCCACTCAAAATAAAAAAAAATAAAAAAAAGAAAACGAAAAAAAGAGTACACTCTTAGGTTCCCTCCACTGCTATCGTTTCCCATCATTACAAAGATTTTCCCACTCATCTCACAGAAATAGGTCGATTCATCATCACCAGAGGCCTAATTCAGAGCCATTGGAAAGACCGACACTGGTAAACAGGCACTGGATCAAGACCCCTGAGTTTTCAGCAGTTACTATTGTGCAGGCCTGTTAGCACTGTGCACTCGAAAATGGTCCGTAATTGTTCCTTAATGCTCCTCAAATGTACTTGCGACTTCTTTCCCATTCTTCTCATTGCCACTTAGTATTCAAATTCAATGTGCTGAAAATAGGACCCATAAGTAGGTATAAATTTAAGCAATCAAAACACACGATATGGTTTTCTGTCCAGAATAAGACTGGGAGGGAGACATAGATGTCTTAGTAAAATATTTTCATTATCTTTCTCCTTCTCCTTTAATCCTAGGAAAGGAATCTGTTTATCCTAATGAGGCTATTCAGCTAGGCCTTATTTTTGTTTAATTATTCAATTTCTATACACTGAAATTCCATACTCAGCATCTATCCAGTCCACAAAGCATGGAGCAGGAGATAAGTGTTCACTACTTTATTTTATACCAGTTGAAAGTTCCTTCTGCTCTTCTTCTAGCGTTTCCATGCCACCAGGAACTAATGCTCAAAGAACAAACCAGCTGCCAAATTTAGTACAAAAAACAACAAAACCCCTAACACCTTACCAAAGTAAAGTTATATAAAATGAGCAGCTCTCACTAAATCTACTCAGAGGTGCAAAGCACTTGTGAGTTAGTGGTCTTCGTCATTCAAGTGCCTCAGAGTACCTCTGTGCTGAACCTGCTGTGCAGGCAGGCAGTCATTTCATGCCCTGACTTGTTGACCAGGGCTGGAATCACAGCTGCAAAACACCAACCAACTATTAAATCTGATAGTGCTGGAGGTAGTAAGTACTTTGTGAAATACAACGGTGTGGTATCTGCAAGCATGGATCATGAGCAGACCAGATTTAGAAATTCAGTTATCTGCATTTATTCACTTCATTAAAAAAAAAAAAAAAAAAAAACCATATTTATCATTTCATTTTGCTTTAATTCAATTATGCTTTAATAAGTGAAGAGGGATTTGGGGGTTGGGAGTAGGGGAATAGGTTGCAGTTACGGGTTTTAAATAATTTATTTTTCAGTTAAATCCAAGCTATTTTCATGATTTATTAAACATTCCATAGCAGTTGTATTAAATAGAGTCCAGGAGAAATTAATGATTAGGTAATAATAGCTGGAGATCCTATCACTGTTACTCAGCTAAATTGATTTTCTTAGAATAGCTAAATAAAAAGAAAAATTAAAAGTTACATGTCGATTTGTGAAATTTCATCATTAAGCACACTACATATCGCTACATCCTAAAGGAAAAAACATCAAGGAAAATCTTTTCTAATTAAAGTAAAAACAACAAAACTCAGAACAAATAGTTTTGGTTTTATTAAACTCTTCTAGAAGAGATGGTTCTGCTTTTTAGGGTAATTTGGGGTGGTTTAATTTTATTTTATTTTTTTTAAAGAAACTTCTAACTTTGTCTGATATAGTAACACTAAATCCAGTATTTATTAGTATGGAACTTCCATGTTCTCTTCATTGTCCTATCCTTAGTGCATCCCCCTGCACCGACAGCTAATTCAGCTTTCTAATATATATGAAAACTATTCCCCTCTCCAAAAAACTTCACTTTACAGTACATTCTTCTAAAGTTACTTTCCCTGTGAAGACAAGCAATATAACATCATTAGGACTTTAATGGGACTATCAAAAGCAGGGTTGGTGCAAGTCTACAAGTGACCGCTGAATGCAGCTGTATTTAAGCAGTAGCAAAGCCCGGCATTGATGCTCCTGAGTTGAAACGAGCTGAGCAAGTTGGAACTATCTCCCACTGCTCACTCAAGCCTCCTCCTAAAAGTTGTTCTCCAGTAGCTGGGGCAGAGAAGCACAACAGATGCCATAGCCACACCACTTTGCAACTTGGTCTTTTAGGCTACTCCAGGACACTTCAGGCTTGCCCATCATCATTCCCTTCTACTTCCACTAACATATCAGGCAGCAGCAAGTAAAGGCTGCCCAGTCCTCTTAAATGCTTCTGACCCCCTTTCTACAGGTGCCACTTTTTCTTCCTGCTAACAGTGTACCAAGTTGGTTAAAAACACTGGTTTTAATGGCACAATCATCTGACAACTGTTGGTTGTACCCAGGGTCCTAAAACTGTGATGTTGTTTTCTAACTCTTTCCACCACGACATTATGAGTGCATTCCAGTCAACCTTGAAACAACTATTACATCATTTATAGCCCACCAACCCTGATGTCATCACTTGTTTTTCTCAAAGCATCCTTTAAGAAGTACCCCAACTCTAAACTCTGACAAGTTAGCTCTGCTACAGCTGCACCAGGAACATAAACTAATCTAGGGAGTTATTTCTCTTAGAAAACAGAAGAGCCTGAAAACCCTCCGACTTAAGCTAAAAAATAATGTATGTTCATTTACCAGCCTAAGCATCAAGTCAGAGGTTGCTCCCTGAATAATTACTGTCAAAAGAATGTCTTAACTCTCAATTTAAAAGAAATCTTACAGAAGAGATTACCCAGCTGCAGAAGAATAGTATGCAGAGAAAGAAAGATAAAACAAAAAGAACTGGAAAAAACAAAACAAAACAAGACCCATCCCTTATGCCTTTTTCAGAACGATGTGGCTACTAATAACTTGCCTAGTTCAACAGACTATAGATGTGACTTTCTTTTTTTATAAAAATTTCATTTCAGAAAACAAGGTTCTCAAATTTATTATAGCCTCTCCATTATAGATATTCAAGACTTTAAAGAGTTGAAATGCCATCTGCATTAAATTAGCAGACAATTTGCTAAAACTTCACACAGCTCTTGCATCTTAGCCTGGGTAGTGCCATTCAGACTCAGGTGCATGTCTAAGGTCTAGGAAGTGTCCACACAGACCCAATAAATAATAAATACAGAGTAGTCTAATACCATCAAGCACTTGAAATGTCTCATGGAAACTGATAAATCATGTTAAGAAAATAATTCTCAGAACAACTATGTCTAAACGCAACCAACATATGCCACCAGAAATGCTGAGCACAAAATTTTAAGGCTGACCTGAATTTTTAGCATAGCCTGATCAAATGCAGCACAGGTTGTTGCGCTGCACTCTTGGATCGATACACCAGTGGAATATCTATTGTGTTTAACAATTCTGATTGGCTTTGCAGTCATTCAGAACATCTCCAAAGCAAACCATTGTGATAAAAATCCAAGCATGTCCTGGGAAGTTAGCTGTGTGTTTTAGTCTGTAAAGTGATGAGCAACACTGACTGAAGGCCACTTTACCAAGACAGACAACACCATGTATTCTCAGGACATTCAGGGGTCTTTTTTCATAGCAATGTATTAAAAAAAAAAAAAAAAGTTTCTGGTTTCTGACTGGAGACTTGTCAATGAAAAATGCTCTTTTATCTGCAGAGATTTGACTTCCACCATTTTGGACAGACAAATAGTTCAATTGCTAAGATAGTATGTGCAGGAAAAATATTTCTCTAGAGACTTCTCAGTGCAACTATTCCAGTGGAAGAGGCTAAACAGTCTAAATTAGATTTCAGATGAAAACAGATGTGACTCAGGGTTATTAAACAGAGTAAAAAAACAGTGGAAATATTTATTAGGGCTGCTGGAAAGGGACCCTACAGTATCCATTTAGAAATTGCATCATGTGGTCCATTTTGACAAGTCTCATTTGCAACTCTTGAAACAGATGCTCCATTAACATATCAATCTGGTATATTAACCAGATTCCTTGATGTTTTCTCCTATATACTGTTTTAATAACTAATCTCATTTTCTCCTCTTTTGGCAATGAGTCTAAGGACTACATCCTGACAAAACCTACTTGTTTTATTACCATTCAACTTGTATTCAAGGTAAAATCAAAGTGTACACACTGGAACTTATTTAATCCATTAAGTCAGCCTATTCAATGTCCAAAATCATTACCTGCCTCAGCATACCTGTTTATCCCAGCTATATCCATGGGGATGGTGCTGAAGCTGTTTGAGAAAGATGCTTGGAATAAGTTATACCTCTGTCATTAACCACATACCAATATTTCATTATTAAATAAGTTGATGAACACATTCATCAACAGGGGTGACAGCACAAAAAAATAAGATCACCAAAAGTACCTCAAAAACTGTAATTCCCACATACGAGGAATACACCTCAGCCATTTTTAGAGAGAGCAAAAAAATTACATGTCTCCCTACATTTTATCCAGCATAAGCCAGACTGAGAATAGCTGTGGACCTAATACTTTTGGTATACAGAGCAAGCGTGTAGTCCTGAATTTTATTTATTTTGGCATTCATTAAAGTAACTTCTCTATAATGAATTTATCTAACCTTTTATAAGGAAGACCAGAATCAGGTCTTATTAAACACTATTATTAAATAAGAAAAGCTATAACAGTCTGAAGAGAAGAAATCTGGTCTATGCAGAGCTTTAGGTTGCATTCTGTAATAAAGTGTTCTAAATGTACTCATACATTGGATTGATTGTAATAATAAACACCCTATCCCTTCTTCAAATAAGTTATACCAAGAATTCACTCTAATTACCAAGGGGGTGATTTGATAATAGTATTATACAATTTAAGAGTAATCCAAACTATAAACTAATTCTTAATATTTATGTAATCAACTTTTAATGTTCATATTGCATAGTATGTTATCTTATACTCAGCTTTAAACACCAAGAAGTTTTCTTTGTCCTATACACCAAAACTTGGGTAGCCATATTTTCTCAGGACCTTAGTCTAGGCCATTTAAAACCCTTGGCATTTTGAATCCTAGAAAGATACTATGATGCACAAAGCAGCATTACTAGGGAAAAAAGTCATCACGAGTAAAGCTCGTATCTCAAGCATTCCTGTTTGAATAACTGTAGTCAAACATGACCTGTTCTTATACTGGCTAGTTGAATGTATTCATCTGTAGCATTCTGATTTGGAGATAGGAGGATGAAAAATCAATTTATAGTTAGCTGTGGCATTGGGAGGAATAAGTAATTCAAACTCACTTATCTGGCCTGCACAATCATTTCTTTTATTTGCTTGGGGGTTTTTTGTGTTTTGCTTTGTTTGTTTTGAAGATGCCTAGAGTAAGTATTATTCATTTATATAAAAACGGTCTTTGGTTAGACACAAATATCTTAGGTCCCCTCCCTGAAAATATATGTCTATGACAAAGTACAGACACCTCCCTGGAACAAATGCATGCTTATAGCTGTAGATGATCCTTACCCTCCTTTACCACCTTTAAGCTATTCATCACACCAAGTAATGGAGTATTGTCATACCTCAGATATACCTAACCTACAAAAATTGGTATCTTCTTTATACATACACTTTAGGCATTCAATAAAATCTGACTATTTTCAAGGTTAAACTAAGCAATTTATATTGAGGATCTCTCCACAAATATTATATTCAAACACAGATACCTACATTATTTCAATAGCAGTAACATTGACTATGACAGATTTATAAATCTTCCCTACTCTTTGGGGAAGTGTAGGGAGACATCTTCAGTTATGGTACAACAGGTCTCTGACAAAGCTGTTGGTTTTTTTTTTTTAGGAGAGTGTGTGTGTGTCTGTCTGTCTTTTCCCCCTCCTCTTCTCCAGTTGAAACCTAAACAGACAAATAATATAACATTATTCATGTCTGCTTGGTATTTCCAATCTAGTCTGTATCTGTCTGCTTAGAACAAGATCAAAATTCTGGAAAAAATAAAGTAAAATAAATTATTCTGCTAAACATACCAGTAACTGTGCTCTAAAAAGGTCACATTGCACTGCTGCAGGCTGCTTCTGTGAATGAGATTATTACAGATGTATGTATGATTAATTTGCTAATTCACAGATACCTTTTTTTTAGCTGAAATATTAAAAATGCCACACAAATTTGGGAAAATAAAGTGGTTATCACTTCATCGAACCATAGACAAATTTTATCAAAAAACCAAGAAACATAAGGATTACCAAACTAACTGCTAATAAACTTTTATGATCAGAAATTATTCCCATAGCTTCCTATCAAGAGAATAACATGCCATGACAATCAAATTAACTGACTCATCTCATATTAAACAGATATAAGGAGCAATAGTCGCAAACCTCACTTACAGAATCATTAAAAGTAATTACATGGTCATAATTTAAAGACGCATACATTCAGAAGAGTTTTCTTCTTTAGGTAATACATAAACAAAGAAGTTTCAGTTATTTTATCTTTTTATTTGAAAAAGTGTATTGCTGCATGAAGACAAAGCACCATGTCATCACTATATCAACAACTCTGTGACCCATGCCACTTCATCTTGTGCTTCTCCAAACAATATCGAGAAGCTTCAGTCTGGTACAAGCCTTAAGCTAAATCCTGACACAAATGAGACAAGGGAGTACATGGACAACTTTCCTAATAGTTTTAGCATATTCAGGCAGGGCCACCAGAGGATTAGCTGGGGGAAGCAGTAAGAAAATGGAACAGATGAATGGACACGTTCATTTCTACAGGTATAACCTCTAGGGAAGCCTGCTACTGTCATCTTCTAGTCCAAAAGAATCCACTCAATGGATAGCATCAAATTTCAGATTAAATCCTAAGCCTATCTATGAAATTCAGTTCTTAATAACTTTCCAGGTGGGTGGGGAGAGAAAATACAGTTCACAGGTGCAAAATACTTTATGAGTTCAAAAATATATACATCTCTAGAATCTATGTTACATACAACAGGCCTCCCCTTGCTGTCAGATTGTACCATACATTGCCTTGAAAACGCTCAATGTGCTGCTGATATTCACTGCACTTAAGCAAGCGGCACTGCACAAGGGCTACCTGAACAGGGAACTGATGCAAACCATTAACGCTTCACACTCTCATCTAGTTTTTACTCATATCACCACCTCTTGACAAAAACCTTCTAGCTGAACAGTAAGACCAAAGCCCCTTACAAACCAAATCTACATTTCCCAGCATGCTAACACTCTCCATTTTTATGCAAAAATAACAGGAGACTACTACTGGCATAATCTTAAAATGCAGTCAATACAACGATCAGCTAGTACTGGAAGTATGTTTAGAAGAATTTTCATTTAGAAAACTCGTAATTTTCATCTCACAAACTAACATGGATCCAGTTCATAACCAGCCACAGTTTATTTTTGCATTAGAATGACTGAATTTTAAACTGTCTTTTGTTTATGGCTTACCTCTCTCTTCAGATTTTGCATACTAATTGGCAGAAATTGCTATACCACTACCTAGGTGTCGTGGTTCAAGCCCAGCCGG
>NW_009935922.1:0-31690 GCF_000696875.1 Nestor notabilis
GAGGTCTCCGCCCTGACGGGGAGAGGGGGCCGCGAAACGCCGCCTGCTCAGCCGGAGCCCCGATCCCGTCTGGCTGGAAGAGCCCGACTTAGAGGCAGTGCTCGTGAGGCGCTGCTGCCGCCGCCTTGCCCCGGGCAGGCAGGGCTGAAAAGCTCCTGAGGCGCCACAGAAAAGCCCTAGGGTTGTTCAGATGGACAAATCTCACCCAAAAGTTAGAGTTTGTTCGCCCGCAGAATTCAGCACCCGGCTTGCACCTTTCACCTCTGAAAAGGTGACGTTTTACAGCCTATTAGAAAGGATTTTTTTTTTTTTCTTAAGTAATTTACATTTCAGCCCAAGTTAATGCTTTGCTTTCAGGACACCTTTGAATTTATCATCGGGAAGTTGACATTGCATGTGCAGATGTGATGATGTTAACTATGTTAAGGAAATTACGTGTAAGGAAAAAGCCGAACAGTTTGAAGAACAGTAATTTACAATGCCGGTGCAGAGGGATTTTGCAATACAAACAAGGCTGGTAAAATTCTTCTACCTGCTGGCATGTGGATGGTAGCACTTTGCGAGAGTCCTAAGTCATGATCCTATTTTATGTGGTATTCGTTAATACATTTGCTGATGAGCATTAAATAATGCAAATAATAAATTTATTCCAACTTAATAGCAGATTGACAAAACACCCCCCATACCGGCCCTGAAAATTGGACCTGCAGTGGGTAACAATGCTGCAGACATGCAGACTTGTGTGTTGCTTTATTTCTTGCTCTGGGGAACCTGTGACTCTCATTAGATGTGCTATGGTGTGGTGAAAAGACTTAAGTATCTTTCTCTAATATGAATTGTGCTCCGTGAATGACAAATTCCGCAGTTTGAGGGGCCTAAACTTGCTAAGTTTACTAAGTTTGTTAAGCACACTGGTCAGCAAACTAAATTAACAGTGAACTGCTTAAAACCAGGGACTTTCCCATGCAGCCCTATTTAAACACTGGAGATCTTCGCAGATGTCAATTACTCGGGTTTTAAAATGTCATTGGGCAGGTTTGTGGAAGTAAAAAAAACATTGAAGGGGTATTGACTACCAAGACAATAGTTTTAGCTTAAGAAGGTCCTGAGTTACAAATCAGTAGAGAATGGGGAAATACACTGAGAAAGTTTGATGCTAGTGGTGCAGCTCTTCCATCTCTTCCGCGGGTATCCACTAGTGGCTGATATTCCCCACCGCCGGAAGAGCACAAACACAGCGCCACCACCCAGCTCCCTGCCTTGCAATGGTACAGAAGCATTTCTTGCTTTGGGGAAATACCGGGGTGCAGCTCACCCCAGGGCTCTGGACCAGCCTCTTTTCAGGAAAGTGACTGTCTTCATCAGGGTATCACCCTTGCCACGTAATAGGAGGGGGGTTCTGTTAGCAGGACGTTGGGTCAGTCCTGGCATGGCTGTGTTCACTTTGCAAAGGTCACTTTTCACACTCACCTGGCCACACCAGCAGATAAGCCCTGGGTAGGTATAACTGGAGGAAAGGCAGGCAGTAGATCTGCATTTCTGATAGCAAACAAGCAGTAGTTCTGTTGGGGATGCAGGGTTGCTATGATGCCTGACAGGCAGGTGCCCTCAGAAATCAAATCCAATTTTATTACAAACCCTGCAGCTGGAATGAAAGGTGGGGAAGCACTCTAAGCTTGTTGCTCCTTTTGCCATAGAATTAATAAGAATGAGAATGACCATAAGCATCTAATGCTGCAAGGACGGGTAATTCCCAAACTCCATCTCTCCCTCAGTGGTCACCCGCCTGGCTTTCTGCTGCTATGGCAAAGAAAGACACGGTAGGTGGCAGAACCATGTCTGCCACCTTTACCTCTTGCACCTGCCTAGGCACATACACAACACAAACTCTGTAAATCTGAGCTGGGAAAGCACAGCACAGATTCTGTAAATACCAAGTAGGCTTTTCCCTGGAAAACATCTCATGTCTCATGGTAATGCATTTACTTTTTTCTTAGGCCATCACAAAGAAAGGCAATATTGTGATTATGTCTCATAAACCCATTCCTACTATTTATTTGCTAATCAGTTAATAACATGAGAAGTACATTCTCAAGGAGGCAGATGGCTCATTCCATTCAGAAGTAGAGCCTGCAAACCTTCCTAATCTACAAAATCCAATTACCTCTCACCAACTTGCTAGGCATCATGATGCATTGGCTGCCACCAGCATTCCTGTGCAAAATATGCCTGCATCCACTGGAAGGATAACAGCAGGATTTAGTAAGACATGTTGGAGTTTCTTGCCTGTTAGAATTTCTTCTAATACTATAAGCAAAAACATAACATTGATAAAAGAACAAGTAGCAAGATCCTTGTGAAATGATATAGATACTGCAAATGGAACCCCAGATGGGCTCTTGGGAGGTATCAGATCTAGTTTTTTGTTCTGTACAGTGGAACACTAGAACAGTGGAAGCTGACAGTGTCATTTTCAAGCAATCAGACCCATCAGAAAGCACAGTGAATAGTCTCTGCCTCCCCTGTTAGCAAGTCTTCTGTTTCCAGCTAGCCACTCAGCAGTGAAACTCAATGCCTAGCAGTGTAAAAGGATCATTTAGCTTGAAACCAGCAGCCCAACCAGAAAGTGTAGGTTTAACCTTTTCTCTGTGTTGTTTGTTGGTTTTTGTTTCCCTTTTAATTTGGCTCAGCAGCATTGTTTCTAAGCAACGGGAGAAAGCTGCAGTCCTGTGTGAAGCCATAGTGTAATTACCCTGGCACACAGACTGAGTGGCAGAGGCAAGAAAGGAACAGCAACATCAAGAGGGAATTCCTCCTCACAGATACCTGAAGTCAGAGGCTCCAAACCCAGATCCTGAGGCCTATTCCAAGAGCTGACACAGGTAGTGTGGGATTTCTTTTATACATGTGTGAAAGAGAGAATAGGGGGACAATATCCAGTAACACAGAGCTTACTAGGCATGTTATTACTTTGTATATAACGGAGCAAAGGAATGAAGCCTGTCCTTTAATACTACAATAAATTGGTGGGCCAGGCGCTGGCTTCTCTCTTTGCTGTGTCCTGTCAGGCCAGCTGTTACCTCATCTCTTCCACCCTTTCCTCTTCCCAGTTCATCCCTTCTTTGTACCACATAGATCTCATTAATACACATACAGCATCAAGAGCGAGCCATGTGCCAAGAAACTCAGAAGCAGCAGCAGATTAATAGATTGCATTATATGTGAGGATATACATCACTGTCACTCAGATTGATGCTTATTTTAAATGGGCTCATTCTGCCTATTTCCCATTACCAAACTCCTTACCAGTTTCAGTGTTTTGCATGTTGTCTTGTCTTCCTTAACTAGATTTTTCTCAGCTTCTATTGTAATCTTACCTGGGAAATGGGTTCAGCTGGATTTTTGTAGGGGTTCTCCAAGTGTCCCGTACAGTAGCTATGATTTAGATTTGCTTACTGACAGAGATATTTGGTGGGATGCATTTTTCTCTCTCCTAGATCTCATTGAGCGTCTGTTACAGGAGCTAGAGTATGGAAAGAAAACGCCTGAAGAAAGAGGTTGAAAAACTCCTGTAAGTAGCAACTGACCACAACTGCCTTCACTGCATTTGAGGTGGACTTGGTTTTGTTGCAAAGGGTTGTACGACCTAGCTGGATGACAGCTCTAAAACCTTAGTCTTTTCTTGCTGGGATGTAGAAGATTCTTCCTTTGAGATGCTCTTAATTTTCTCAGATGCAGTCCACTGTGTGACAGCTGACTACATATGTGACAGTAGAAATGTCACAGCCTAGAACATAGTTTATGTCAGTGGGACCGACTAGGGAGGTGCAGAGTTCCTCCCTTGCCATGCAGCCAGTGCAGCTGCTGTAATGTGTCTCCTAGTTCACAAATCAGGGTCTCATGCTCTCGATTCAGAAGCTCTCAGCAGGCAGCTCCTAGAGGATGAAAGCAATGTCCCATGTATTCCATACAAGTCCTACAAGTGCCCATCTCCTCTAGGACTGCTTGGATGGATCAGTAGTATTTAGTTGGAGAAAAAACTGCAGAATCAGACCTCCCCTGAACGTGAAGAACAACCACCAGTGAAGCATCTCTTTCAGCCTTTTTGCCATACAGTGAAATCCTTCTGAGTCTCCAGACTCTAAATACTTAATTTATATTTGGACTTACTTCTATATTTTGGAGCCCTTGGAGAAGACAGCAGAGTGTTTTAGTGAAGTTAGTATTAGCTGTAATGCAGAAAATTAACAGCTTTCCTATTTAGAAGGTGTCTATGAGAAGTCCTGCAGCAGACTCTTAGCCCTGAATCATAGCAAATTTAGCCTCGGTCTTGCACTAGCTTTAATCTATTGCATTTCTTATGCACTGGATTGCTTAGAACCAGTTGTAATTTGGAGTTATTTTCTTGCTTTAAGGGGAGATTATGTTGGCATCAGACTACAAGAAAATGAGTTTGATCCAAGAGGACAAAGGCAGCCCACTTTTCTAGATGACATGGTAATCACCATACTTCTTACCCTCTTTAACTGCGTGGCTATGAGAACTCTGAAGGATGTCTGTTTGGTACAGCTAAATAATCTGTAAACTATCGTCAGCTAAGCTATCTGTAAATAATCATCAATAAAAGCCTATTACTGTTATGAGTATCAAGAGACTGGCTATGAATAGCATCCAGGTGAAATGTACCCAATATAATTCAAGTTTTTGCTGATTTTCCAGCAAGGCTAAGCTTATCCACAGGGAACATTTGATGAAGTTCAAGTCAGCTAACCAAAGGGAATTCTTCACAAACTAAAACTGTCTGTGTATAACCAAATGTCTTGCAGCTAAGCTGAGAAAGCCTTCCTGGTGTGTTTAAAACCCCTCAGACTTCAGCAAGTATCCTACAACTGGTGAGGTACCCAGTGTAGTTGAGACAATACTGGGCTCCAGCTCACATTTCCCTGCATTTCTCTGATCTTTCTGTCATCCCTCAGTTAAGCAATGACAGTGAAACAAAGCACGTAAGGTTATACTGTCTTTCCAGGTCCATTACAGCTTAGCCTTCAGCATTGCTTTGCTGTGGCTACGTGACTTGAATGTTCAGACTGCACTGACAAGAGAGAAAATGTGAGTATTGCAAAGCTAAGCCCCCACTGTTGCAGTGGTTTACACCAGTGTGAAAATGGAGTAAAAGCAGCAGTGAATCATGCTCAGGACTACTTTTTGTATATATAACACCAGGCTAATAATCTTCTTGTTTAGAACACCATACAGGAATTTTGCGGCTCACAACCGATACACATATCCCAACCGAATTGAGAGAGAAGCTATGATATTATCTTCATATGCTGGAATATTGATGGTAAGTGGGCAAGAAAGATACAAATATCTTTTGCTCTATGGCATCTGTCTAGAAACACTTCCTGTAGTCTGAATGACTATATTCATTGAAAGCACAGTATACAAACAGTGCAAATAGTACAAATCTTTCTCATTTTTATCAGGTAGCCATTAAATTTTGCTCAGCCTTAGAAAACAGAAAACATAGGCAGTTTCAGTAGGTGATCCTATGTGTCTGTATAGGCTACTTACCTTGTCTCACCCAAGTGCAAAACGGTGAGCAAGTTTCAGGACCAGATCTCAATAGGTTTGTAGCAGTATGAAACAATACTAGGAATTCACATGAAGGAGATGAAATGAAAGGGTTATGAGCTGGATTTCATACATTCACTTTAAAGAATACTACTGAGAGCTGATCCTCTTTCTTTACCTGCCTTCACAGAACAGCATTCCTGTTGAAGAGATCTTTGAGATTTACAGGCCCTCAGAAACACGCTGTCAGAGATCTGCAAAGGTGAGTGATATGTCAGTTTTTCATCATCTCTAATACGGATCTGAGTAAAGATCTCTCTTACTTGTGTGGACTGGTCCATCGTGTGGTGCATTGGGCTGGCATCCTGGGAATGTGATCCACATGTGGATTAGTTTTTTTCTCATTCAGAGTAAACGCGGTTGAACTATTCCCTTCTCACATCTGCCTTGTGGCTGACCTTTTAGCATCATAACAAGGTATAAAGCTTACATGTGCAGTTGTAGTTACTTCATTCCAAAGGTGCGTGTCAAAGCTGCAGACTACAGCACATTTCTTAGTTGCTTGCAGACCTTACTGAGTGTGGGTCTATTATAGCTCCTGTTTATTCCAGCTCTCTCATACTAATAAAGGAAGGGACTTCATTCTGTGAAAAACAATCACTATTGTTCGACCAGCAGTGGTTGAGGATATGTGGATGATAGCTGGCAACATCAGTACAATAAACTCTCACACATCTCCTTGTTACAGCAGAATAAAAGCATTCAGGTAGCATTCAAGACCACAGTCTAGGTATGACAGTGTGAATTTTATCTGATGTTAGCACTTCCTTTGGGATTGTCATCTGGCTGCCAAAGAGGTACTTGTCTGTGCCAGGCACAAGCCAAAACTTCAGCCAGAGGAGCACATGGCACCTCTATGTAAACACTTAAGAAAGAGCAGCAGCTCTAGGGGAGGAGATACGAGGACATGGGTAAGGAGACATGTGGGGTGACTATTAAGAGAGACATGCTCTTGGAAGGAGGCATCCCCTTCACGCCATGGCCTGCAGGGACAAAAGCACATAGGAAAGGTAAGGAGTACAGAGAAACATCAGACAGAAACCAGTCACAAGCCCAGCCTCCTTTGCCACCCATCACCTCACAGAAGTAATTGGGTCAAACTGAATGTAACCATGAAAAAAAAAATTAAAAAAGAGAGGAAGTTGAGACTAGGCAGGGAATGAAAGGTGCTTACTGTACTTTAACTTCTGGAGTTTGACCTCTTGATGCTTGCTTCTTTACACCACCACTGGGATCAGAAACCACTAGCAGCATAAGGGCTACTTCTAAAATCCCTACTTCATCTTTAGTCTAAAAGTCACACACTGCATGCTAGAATATTTGAATGATGTGCTTCCGGGTTTAGAGGTTTATGGAGACTTTTTATTGGCGTGCCTCTTTTGGCTCAAATGCCTGGCTGATTGCAGACTCCACGGTTCTTTTCTGGCCTGCATACTGGTATGGGACTTTGCCAACCCAAGCAAACAAAGTGGTAGCGCAGGGGAAGCAAGCACATAAAACCTTTGTCTTTAGTAGCTGACCTTCAGGGAGAAGTTTTTCTTCTTCAAAGGGCAGAGGCTATTATACTGTTCCTCTGTTGGACCTCTACTGGAAATTATCCCCAGGCTACCAAAAACAGAAAGTATTTGGTCCATGTAAAACTGGATACAGCAGACAAATGTAACTGCACAACCAGATGGATACAGACAAAACCAGTTCAGTAGACCAAAAGGAGATACTTTGTCCAGCTTTACTAATCAGGACTCATCTTGGCACTGCAGAAATTTCACCAGGTAAAACTCTTCACTTCTATCCTGCCCCGGAACTAATACCTGCCTTAGCCCCAGTCTTAAAGCAGCATCCCATTCCTAAACATACTTAAAAGGCCTTCACCATTGCCAGCATCACACTGGCCTTGCAGAGTCTACCCCATGCTTTTTGACATCTTCTTTGACATCTACTTTACAGCGTGCCAGGCAAGAAAAGGGCAGCCCAATTACTCACAACCACACTAAGATGTAACCCAGCTCCTGGGCCTTTGGCATAGTGCTTTACAGAGCAGCATTCACACTGGCGTGCTTTGATTACCACTCATGTGGAACGGAGAAAGAGGCTGTGCAATTCCAAGGATATAGAGCCTGCTTCACAAGGGCCTTGCCTGTGTTCAGAGCAAGTTTCTCTAGCAGCATTTCTTTAGTCATGTAAGTGTAATTGCCCTTCAAAAAAACAGGGAAGGTAGTATACTCTTCAATTCATGACTCAAATCACAACAAAGCATTCTGTATGGCCCAGCCATCTAATGAAAGAGCATTTGTGCTGGAATATATAGGTTTTATTGTCAGTAACACAGACTTTATTGATGTTTCCCAAGCAACCATTAGAAGTTGCTGTGGAATTGTAATCAGAGTATAAAAAAATGATTCACATGTAACCCACCGTGTTTCTGGTGCTCTTAGTTTATTTTTTGTTTACCTCAGTCATGCTTAGCAGTAATATTAATGATGGGCTGCCACCCTGTGTCCAGAAACAGCTAGAGCTCACTCCTACTCACAGTTACATGCACCAGAACAGCCTTGGCCATAACCTTGTAGCTGAATTTTCCCATGTCAAGAACTAGAAATGCCACCTGATGCCATGTAGGGGCATTTCACGTGTTAGTTCACATGTTAGGAGGGATCTTCCACTCTGCTCCTGAGATAAGTGGGTAGA
This sequence comes from Nestor notabilis, assembly GCF_000696875.1. Classification (NCBI taxonomy): domain Eukaryota; kingdom Metazoa; phylum Chordata; class Aves; order Psittaciformes; family Psittacidae; genus Nestor; species Nestor notabilis. Next base: position 8,323 of record NW_009935922.1, read on the forward strand.
TCAGCTCTCTCTCCTTTTGCTGTGGACATTACACTGTATATTTTTATTGTCATGCTTCTTATGGGCAAGAATCCTTTTCTGTAGGAATTCCCAACCCAAGATATTTTTTGAAATCTCTATTTTGCGTGCACACCATACATGGGGGAGGAGTGGTGTTTTCTTGAAAGTTTTCCACCTACTCACGCTGCTTCCCATGGTGGTTTGTTTGGAGTTTTTTGGTTTGTTTTGTTTTAATTTTTTTGGTTGGTTGGTTGGGGGGGGGATTTTTGGGGTTTTTTTTGTGTTTCTCGTAATTGTTTGGGGTTTTGGTTTTTATTTTGGGGGGGAGATAGTGGGGTGTTTACCTTTGATTTATGTTCTGATATTATGCAATCAGAGACGAAAGAACAAAACCAGTCTTTCTGTTCACTTCTTGTTACTGTGCACTTGCCTAGATCCTGTCCCTAGTGGACTTGGGGATGTTTCCTTGCTACTCATGAGATATCTGTCCTGGGTTCAGCTGTAGCAGGTTTTTTTCTCCTTCCTAGTAGGTGGTGCAGTGCTGTGTTTTGGCTTTAGCCTGAGAACAATACTGATAACACACTGATGTTTTTAGTTGTTGCTAAGTAATGTTTACTCCAACCAAGGACTTTTCAGTCTCTCATGCTCTGCCAGGGAGGAGGGGCACAAGAAGCCAGGAGGAAGCAGAGACAGGACACCTGACCCAAACTGGCCAAAGGGCTATTCCATACCACAGCACATCATGCCCAGTATATAAACTGGGGGAGTTACCCGGAAGGCCCAGATCGCTGCTTGGGTCAGGCTGAGTATCAGGTGGTAGGTGGTGGGCAATTGTATTGTGCATCACTTTTTCTTCCTTTCCCTTTTTAGTTTTATATTCTCTCCCCTTGTTATTTCCCCTTATAATTATCGGTGGTAATAGTATTATATTGTACTTTAGTTATTGGACTGTTCTTATCTCAACCTGTGGGATTTACATTCTTTCACTTCTCCTCTCCATCCCACCTAAAGCAGGGGAAAAGGAGGGGAGTGAGCGAACAGCTATGTGGTACTTTGCTACCAGCTGGGCTTAAACCAGGACAATAGCAAAGTCACAAAATTTTCTAAAGAGTAAGATAAACCATTGCTACCAGGATCCAGTTTTCATTTCAGCCAACAACACTGCTTAGCTTTAATCATGGACATAAGATCATTTCCACTCTGGGAAAGGAATGGAAATGCTTTGCTGAATTTGGAAACTGAGGGTAATATATTTTGCAAAGCCCTCATTAGTTTAAGAGGTTAAATCTGCCGTTTTCATTAACTGTAACTCTTGGAGCACAGCTTGTGCCTCTTAAAAAGTCCTAGACTCAAAAAGCTGGAATCCAGCCCATCTCAAAATTCAGTTTCTGTGGATCTCTGGTTATCTTTTTTTTGTTCCCTGTTTCCCATTAAAATAAAATGGTGGAGAATCCTGTTATGCCCCATCAATTCTGAGACTTTGGCTTGGATCTCCTTGAAAATCAAGCACTAACTACACCAAGATGTATAGATACTTAGGGAGCTAAGTCACATCCTAATGGGATTCTGATTCATAAGAAGGGACATCCTAGCCTGAGATGGATGTAATGGTTGCTATCTTGACTGCCTGCTACTTCTCAGAGTTTCCTGCTCTGTTGTCTGGATATTCCAGGAGCTGCCATATGAACAGCTGAGGAGCTGCAGGCTGCTGCCAGGATGTTATAGCAGACCACAATCCCTAGGCTGCACCAGTACACACAGGGCTGGAAATGCAGCACTTCAGCTACTGTGTGGACAACTGAAATGTCTGGACAGTGGGAATGGGCACTTCAAGAAGCTGGGTGGGACAAGCAGGCAGGACAAAACTGTCAGCAAAGTTGTCCTCATTTATCCATCAGGACCTCTGAAGCAGTTATCTTACTTTCTGCTGACCACAAAAGAGAATGCCCATTTGGCGAGGCACATAGTTTCTGCACACATACTAATCCACAAATTGTTGTCCCTCCAGAACCACTGGATTCAACCCTTCAAGCTTTCCCTGCATCCATTTGCCATGCTGACTGCCCCTGAAGCTGCACAGTTCACCCGGAAGCAAAGTAAGCACATTTCACTCCAAATCCCACAAGGCCAGGGCAGGGGGATGTGGGGCAGCAGTGCCTGGCCCAGAAGAACCACCAAGTTACAGCCTGCTGAACTCCAACAGCTGCGTGTGGAAAGGATAGTGCAAACTTGGTCTGTGCCTATTCTCTTGCAGGGAGGGGAGGTACAGGCATTTTCTCATTTTAGCCTAGAAATAGTGTCTAGCTCAGGCTCCTCAAGTTTATGACAATTGCAAAGGGAGCATTTTCCTCAACTTGAGGTAAACAGTAAGATTACATATTTCTAATAGAATCAGCCTTTATGTCTGACAATCACTTGTTTGTTCTTAAGCTTCAGTTAATACCAGGACTTCTGCAAAGGTCAGTTATGCTACTGGCCAGTGAAAGAGCCACCCTCCCCTTCCCTGCTTCATTTCCAAGTGCAGCAAAAATGAAAGTAACTTCAGGATCATTAGAAAATTGAAGGTGGGACCGCTTACCTCCAACCACGTATTGCAGCTGATCCCATGCAGTAGGTCTGTAAGCCAGCCTGGTGGTACTGTATAAGCCCAAGGTGATGTGAGACTCTTTCTCCCTCCCAAGGCATCAAGTTCCGGACAGCAGCAGCAAATCAAAAGACCAACCCTGGTTCAAAGAGAGCTAAGAAGGACAGCAAGAAACTGGACTCACTGACCAAAGGAAAGCAACAGGTTGACAAAGTAGGTCTGAAGAATTCACGTGAGCCAGTGAAACTATTTTTGCAACACTACCGCTGACTGTCACAGCTAGAGCACACCTCAGGCCACGCAGAGCCCACAAAACCTTTCTTGTCCTACCTTCTTAGCATGTTTTAGCATAAGATGTTTCATACTAGTACTAATTTATAACATAGCGTCAATCCTAAATTGGACTTTAATGGCAACTGTATAACAACTTGGCAGGTGGTGTCACTCATGAGCTGAAAAGTCAATTCTAGTAATATTAAACAAAGACATGGAAGGCACTCTTCTGGCTTATGCCCTAAAAAACACATTTACTACTATCACTTTTAGGTTTAAAATTAAAAAAAGTTGAAGCTATATTTTCTTTAAAACAAAAAATGATTCCATAAAGAAGCCAATAACGTCAGATGAGCCTAACATGTACATGAATTGCGCTCTGCCTTTCTCTTTGTCTGTGATTTGCTAAAGTCTATTGTTTGCTGCAGCTCCCCTGAGCAAGAGAGCTAAGAAAACATTCCAGCAGCAGGGCTGGATTTTACCAAGCAAAGGGGCTCCCGCGCAACCCTGAGTTCAATGTGCATCACATGTTGCACAGCAGGAGGGAAGCTGATCTGCCATGCAGTCCTCATCTCTTCTGATGGATTCAGCTGTGCATACTGTGCCTGCATTTATTAATGTTTGCATCCAGCAGGGAGTTACAGAAGCAAAACAAGGAATCCCTCCAGAGAAGCCTGGAACAGATTCAAAAGCAAGGAATGCAAAGGAAGCAAAGACATAAAGACCCAGACTTCGTGTACTTCACTTAGCTGTAGGTGAGCTAATGGATGTCTGCTGCCTTAGCTTTGGTAATACATTTGCAACCTGTGTTTTGGTTTGGTTTGTTTTGCTTTTTGTTCCGTATTTAAATCTTAGCAGTCGTTCTTTCCTTCTCACCTCTCATATCTTATATCCAAGACTGACATTCCCTCCTCTTCCCTTAGGCACCTCTTTTCTGCTTCCCTGCCAGTGTGTTGGGAGCTTACTTTTTCCCAATGTATATCCCTACTGCTTCTCACACCATGCTACTTTTACAGATCTAAAGAGAGGATTAAGCACTTCAGGGACAGGGAGTACACACTTCCCCTTGTCCACAGTGCTGTGCAACTCCCACACATGATCCAGAGTGGGGCAGGAATGAGCTGCCCTGCATGTGTCACAAGGGTTGTGCCTCTCAGGATGATCCCAGTTTCTTCAGCTCTTCTCTGTAACCATCCTGCTTTCTTATTTCCTTAGAAGCCTTAGCTAAAGGAAAAGCCTCTCCCTGTAGTGCCAGTGTAGCACTGAAGCCTGTCTTCCATTCCCTGCTTGCTGATCTCTGGCAGTCTACCTTTGCTATGCTCATGCTGTGCTGCCCAAGAACACTCCTCATTTCCTAGATGGGCTGTCACAACCCTCATCCTTGTACTAATTCTACCTTGGGTTACAAGTTGGGTGCATGCAGTTCTGTTTCCACATTCCTCTCTTCCTCTGGCTGGAAGGCTGGGCACACAGTGTGGAGTGTTTCTATAGGACTCTTCCTACTTAATTCCATACAAGTTTCAGGGCTCAGTGGGGTAGTAGAAATGTTCATTGCTGAGAGGTGTGTTTAACTCCATTAGATATCTTTACACATAAAAATGATAGAAATGAAGATTCCCAGCTACTTCTAGCCATGGAATAGATGTCCATCCAAAGTGTGGTCTCACTGTACAGCTGCATTAACCCATGCCTTGGAGATGGTCCTGTACTCTAATGCAAAGTATCTGTTTAAGGAAAAAAAACAATAAACACTTGTGAAGCAAAACCATTTTTCTTCTTCTGCCTGCTGATTCTTAGTCAGTCACTGAGCCTATATATGGAGATGCCAAAAGACAGCCCTACACAAGAAAGCCTAGGAATAGTTATACTTAGTGATTCAAATGGTCTCTTAGAAGTCATCATGGACTCAAAGCTTATTTTCAGCTTACCATATTCACAGCTGTTTATTTTAATCTATCACCTATTTCCTGTTAAAAATCAGTCTAAAATAAAATGTAGTTGCTGTAAGCACTCGGCCTTTCAATTTTGAGCTCTCCATGGGGAAATATTGGTACATTCCAAATTAGATTAACTGGTGAGTCTTTGTGCTGATGTTGACGGGGCTTCTTGGCCATACTGTGCATCCCCCACTTGTCTTTCAAGCCACGTGAGCCAAAGTTGAAGGCTTAAGGGTGTCAGATGAGAAGGCTAGAGAGGACAGGAACTTTTTAGCCATGGATTTCTTCAGCATCACATGTTTTGTCCTGGTTAGTTCACTCTGCAGGAGTAGGATTGCTGCAACACACTATCCAATTCCATTTAGCAGCTCCTACCTCTCCTTCCAGGGCCTGTGTCACAGTCAGCACAGGCTCATTCCTAGAGCTTAGAGCACCCAGCGCTTCTAAACAAAGTCGTCTCTTCTTGCGAAGAAATTCAGTAGAGCATTGCTAGGACTTGACCCAATTTAATTCCAACTCAAGCAGCAGCAGTCTGACTGCTTAAAAGCCAAAGCAGAGAGAAATTGTACTTTGAAACGAGGTCATTACAAAAGGGGAGGAGGTGTTATAGCTGCTAAGCACATGAGGAGAACAATGGTGAGGGGGTGGTTAAGATTAAGCAGCTAGAGAGATTGAGATTAACATCTCATGACTGCTTTTTGTTCACTGACTGGCAATAAAATAAACAGTAAGACTCTAACAAATAGGTGATTAGCCATGTTACTCCAATGCTGCCTTTGCTATTAGAGTACTGCCATGGTCTTCATTTTTCATTGGCTAATACTTCCTGGATTTTAGATAAGGCTGGTAGACTTAAGACAAATAAGCAACTGAAATCTTGCTATGCTAAGAAGCACAAAAACAGTGTTTCATTTTCAGAGTGCATGTACCTGCCCCTTTTGCTACTCCCTCCCCTGCTGGCTGGCTGGACTCAAGACCAGCAGATCAGATCGTTTGCTGTTCACATTTTCAGACAGCCAAAATCAGGGAGCTGAAAGGTGCTTGTAGAAGTGTGCACAGTGAGACTGATAGCCTTCTGTCACCTTGGCTAATGTTTCCTCCTTTCATGAGGAAAGGCTTAGCTGTGACCAGACCAATTAGCCAGGACACTTCAGACTCTTCTCAGCTATGCAAAAAAGAATAGCTATCTGGACATAGTTCAGAGCTCAGATGAGATGCAGAGTCATGGATTTGTTCTACAAGACCCAGAAGAGACCTCTGATTATATGTGCATGCTTATCAGCAGCTGTCACATGCATACAGTTGGTGCCCACTACTGCACTGTAATACTATCCACAGTAGGAAAGATAAGAGACCATTCTGGGTCTGTTCTTTCCAAGTACCTAAAATCATGGTACTGAGGCCTTGTGCAGCAAGTGGGGAACTGAACAGGGCATCATCCACTTTCCCTTTGGCAATTTAAGAGCTGCCCATAGTACCCCAGAGACTGATTTCCAGTAGAAGAACTCATGGTGGCAACTTGGTGCTGCAATTCACAGCCCAGTTTATGACACTGAAATCAGATGGTTTCAGCTAATGCTCTCGACTGTGCACAACACAGCAGGTGAGGCACAGACATACTGCCTGCAGGACCAGAGGTGCTAACTTCTTGAACTGCCCCACACAAGCTTACGATTCAGTCTCTAGAGCAGAGTTACTGGAGCACTGCGATGCAAGCAAGCCCCAGCTTCCCCTATTTCTGCTACAGTAATCCTGACTTCAGACATGTCACTACTGATTCTCTAGCTGTTCCTGAAAATTCTCACTCATTTTGATGAAGAGCTTTTTCCTAGACAAGTGTTGGGTGGAAACGTCTAGCATCCATCTTGGAATGGCAAAATATCCCTTGTGTGCAAGAGATCGGTTTATCTGTAGGACAAAAATATAACCAATTTGTTCTGAAAATAATTGGTTTTGTCAGGACAGGATCTAATTGTCTTAAGGCTTAATCTATTAAGTTCATAGGACTAATATATCTTCAAGAGGCAGCCAGCAGCAAGAGCAAATACCAGAGTCAATAAAATGAGAAATTCACTTTTACTCAATCTCTCTAAAACAACGTAAAGGATGCTGGCTCCATGAGGGGTGTTCTGATTTAAAGATCAAGGTTCTCTGCTGTATTTTCTATATCTTAGAATGGTTTCAGGTGTTCAGAACAGGAGCTCGCCCAGGCTGGTTCCAAAAAGGAGCTTGTTTGCAGCAAAGCAGAGTCAGAGAGAACACTGACTGCCAAGTCCTGCACAGACTGTCACCAGGTTGGGTGCTGTTATGGAAGTGATCTGCCAGGTGCTTGCACACATGTATTCGTGCTGCCAGAGCCAAACACATAGTCCATTTATGTGAGGCAAGTATGTGTTGGTGTTGCCAAAGACATCCAGGGCTAGACTTCATGGCCTTTCATGGAGATTTGCATTAACATCCATTGATCAAAGAACGCATGTGCAATCTCTGCAGTAATAACCATTTCTCTAGACCATTTGACATCCCAAAGATCCACCCATCAGTTTGCCATATGGTTGGACTCAATCTTAAGGGTCTTTTACAACCTAAATGGTTCTATACACAAGGATTTACACTTTGAAATAGAGGCAGATGTGACACTAGAGCACTGTGACAACTTTGCACTAACTTTCTGTATTAAGTATTTGTTGCATGCTCACACTGCTTGTTGTCAGTTCCATCGAGTCCAGGTCAGCAACCCATCCAGCAGATAAGAATTAAGCCCTGGACAGTGTACTTACAGTAACAGCAACAGTACATCAAGTACAACAGTCAAGCAAACATCATGACAAGCAAATCCATTGGGATGAAGGCAAGTGGTCTGAGGTAACCAAGAAAGCCTGGAAGAATGGGGCTGAATATGAAAAGGAAAGGACACTATCTGTTTGGAAACTGTGAGTGCACATTTCGCCTCTGTCATTTAATAAGGATACAGTCAGAAACAGCATCAGTAAAATGGCTTGTGATGGAAGGATGTGAAGGTAGAGGTTTCATATTCTCCCTATCCATTTCCCCAGAAGACACTGTTGTCTTTATCTTTCCTTTTCTGCTACAGCACTAGAAGCCCTTTTCTTTGGCCTGAAACCTTGTAAGCAAAGCTGTGCTCCACTAAGTCTCCCAAACCCTGCTCTGCTCTCCCTTCTTACGTCACAAACACTTGTTTGTTCCACTGAAGGTGGAGACTGTGTAGCTGGAAATACAGACCTTTTAAATAAATTAGATCTGCAAAGGTGTTCAGCCACAGATGAACACAGTTCAGTTAACTGATGAATCATATTGACAAGGTCTTTACATGCTTGAATGAATTCACCCAAATACAGAAAATTATAAATCTCATTTTGGAGTGCTGTAATTTCTTTTGATCTTAAGCCTCACCTACTGGTGATATAAGATGTTTGTATAACCAGCTTTGCAAATTCCATGAACTAGTTTGCTTTTAAGATCCTAAGATTTAGGTGTGAGAAAATGATAATTGGAATAGAACAAGTCACAGTTTGTTCCAGTCCTGCACCAAACAAGGAAAAAATAACAGACAAAAAGTTCCAAAACAGAGGAATACAGTTTTCCATAACCTGCTAGCTGGGCTTTAGTGTTAGAGCACTCTGCTTTAGCAAAGAACAATCCTTCCTGGTTCCAGATAGAGAACAAATTCAGTTAAGTGCTGCTTGCTTCCTTTGACTTTTTAAAACAGGCTTTCAAAGGGAGACAATTGAATTCGACTGTCCCAAACTAGTTTACAATGTTAGCCAGTAATGTAGATACACCGATAGACATCTAATAAGAACCATTTGATTGCAATATTTTTAGCCTTCAGGAATGCAACAGTTAACCACACACCAGGAAGAGACTGAAACTTTTATTCACTATTTCCTCCTAGCATATCTGTGTTAAAATCTGTACATAATAGAGGGGGTTAGTAAGCAAAAGCTAACAACACCATGTGAGATGGAGACTTTTCCTGTTTCCAGGATAAAGCTGGAGACAAAGTGTTGAAACTGAAGCAAAGTTCATCTGCTCTCATGAATGGAAAGATTACTATGGGACAAAATGAGGTAAGAGGTAATCACAGCGGGGGAGGAAGAGACCTATGCCAGAAACTGCTCAGGTCCACCGTGTTTGATAGTTTTCAGGCAAAGGAGGTTCTGTAAAGAACTGTGCTCATACATATATCCACCACTGGGTCAGGTGCACCACATGAAACTGCTGATAGCAGCACACACCACCCACTCCACAGCTGCACAGTAATTCACTTGCACATAGCACTAGCAAATGCAGTCCAAAACCCAGAAAAATAAGAGTCTCACATGACAAATGCAAATAATGCCATAACTACAATAAAGACAAAACATGAGATCTCCCCACAGCTTACAATGTGCCTTTTTGTGTTACTTTTTGCAGATGCAGCATTGGGATTATGGTATATAAAAACTACAGTGTTTGCTCACAGCTCTCAGTTTCACCTCAGCAAACTGCCAAAAATGGGAAAGGTAAGTAGAAGCGCCAGTATGCCATTACCCTGCTCTGACACAGACACTGGGATGGATTATGAATCTTTGCAAATGTCTATATTGCAGGTCATTTTTTTATTGGTTTTTTTTTTATGAAGACAAGAGCTTCTAGGGTCACTGCTGCGAATGTGGCAATGACCACCTTGATCTGTGGTCCTAGGTGAAACAATGCAATTCCATCCAGGTAGAAAAAGGCAGCTGGATGATTTATGAGAACCCCAATTACTGAGAACACCAGTGCTTTCTAAAAAGGGATGACTATGCTGACTTCAAGAAGTGGTTCATTCTCTATGACTCCATCAGATCTTGCCGTGTAATCCTACAAGTCATTTCTACTTTGCAGTGTATCACAGTTTAAGAAATTTGGTATAGTTTATCCTTTAAGAAGATAATTACAGAGTCTCTTCAAGTAACTTGAGAAACAGGCAAAGTTCAGTAAGGCAATGCAAAGTTTCACTGGAAATGAAGGCAATAATCTGTTTAATATCAGTGCTATTTCCTGGGCCTGTTCATAATTTGGAGATGCTAAACAAAAGCTGGGTGGCTATTTCTAGGTAGAGAATGTTTTGACATTGCCCAGGGAAGGGCTAGCAGGGCCAGCTGATAAAGTTCTGCTCTGAGCTGATGTATGTGACTTGCTCATGACCATACTATGTTATGATTCAATGACACAAGATTATATTAAATCAGGTTTGCAATGGATACAGCTTTCCTAACATAAAAGCTGTGTTGGATAAAGTCAGGCAAAGAACTAATACTTGATAAAGTACTTCTGTGGTTACTAAGGTATATCAGACAGTGTAAGCCATAGCAGCAGGAACACTCCACATGCCTTTGCTTCACATGACTTAGCAGTTTGCCACATGGCAATTGTTTGTGCACCAGTGTGCACAGATAATCAGAGCATATGGAATAATGTGATGAGTAAGCACCACAGATCATCTTAAAGTCACCTGAATACATTTGCTCCTATTGCCACAAACTAGAGTACTCATAAAAATATATAAATCATAAAGCATCCTCCACTTACTTCCTACCACACATGTGATCATACACATTTGCTGGCACGCCTGAGTTCCTCCATGTGCGTAATAATTGAATCTATTAGCTTCAAAAGAGTGAACCTCTTCACAATCCCATCTCCAGAACACAATTTCTCAGAAATGCTCATAGCAGCTCTTTATGTACATCTTGTTCAGTAATGTCAGAATCAGTTAAGTTTGTTTTCCCTTCATTTTTACTGTGCTTGCACTGCAGAAGTCTGTTTCCTACAGGATTCTACTCTATGAAAAAGAGAAGCTCCAAGACCAAAAGTTGGAACTCACTGATGATTGCCCATCAGTCCCAGGCTACATCCATCGCCCTAAGATCTGCTCTCAGTATTATAGGTGGCTCTTGGATCTTGTATGAAATGCCCAACCTCAGGGGCCAATGGTGTTTACTGAAACCCAAGGGAATACAGAAGATTCCTTGACTAGGGTGCAGTGAACAACAAAACTGTCTCTCTGCAGAGGCTGGCTGACTTGCACTTCGTTATTGCTCCCACACTAAATAAACAGCGAATTAATTCCAAAATCCTTGTTCAAAGGAATCTTCCTTCAGTACTACAAACAAATTAAAGCTGTGCAGTCCAGAGGAAAATACGATTTCTCTCACATTTTAGGGGGAGAGGGGAAATACTTTAAAAAATATTCACAATTATCCAGCTGCTTCACAGTTACATGGTAATTTAAATAACAGTTAAAGGTCCAAATGCATTTTGCTAACCCTGGTAAGTGTAGGGGGAGGTCTGATTCTTCCATCTAAGTTTTCCCCAGTTTTACAAGTTTTGATCTAGGAATAGATTACAGCTCTACACTTACCAAGTTAACAATATGCAGTTTAACAGTTATTTAAATTATCAAGTACTGTAGAACAGGAAAAATCAGTCCCGTTAATAGTCATATCCAGTGAAATACTGACTGAGGACGAAAAGGACAGAAAGATGCAGAGGAACTCAGAACAAGGTGAACGCTGCATTTGGCATAAAATTCTTCATGCAAACAAGCTGCTCCATACTCCACCATTCCAGCAAAACTTTCCAGTCTTATCCCAGCTGATTCCTCCAGGAACAGTTTTTCCAGATCCTTAAATCACACCACCTTTATATAGCATGTTTTAGTGAACCTTTACTTCATGAACTAGATGTTTAGTTGGTGTCAATTTCTCTGCCCCTACTAACTTCAAAGCTGCACTGATCTGCTGCAGCAAGAGGTTGAGCCAAATCCCTCAATTGCCAGGCTATTCTGCATGCAAAAGGAACTAAATAAGCATGCCAGCATGGATTAGAAACAGGACAACATCTTGTTGTGCTCAAAAAAGCCTATTGCAGCATTAATTATCATTGAAGTAATTATGTATATGTCTACTAATCATCACCGAATCCTGTGCCAGCAGGCACTCTGTGCAGTAATAAATGAAAGCCACAATAAAGTACAAGACATTTAAGGGATCTTGCATCTCTGTTACAGCTCAACCCAGGACACTTAACATACATCTCATTTAGGTAGCGGAGTCTAGAATTTTTTTCCCAGGCATAGTTAGGCAAATACACTACTGCTCTTCAGCAAGGTGCTGGAGGCTTTTGGAAAGAGAAAGCAGTACAGAGAGCACAGAACTATTAGGACACTCTGCAACCTTATCTAGTGTATGTTTAATTTTAAATCCTTTCATCTGAGCTTTAAGTATTAGGCCATGATTTGGTTTTGCCTAGTGAACATTCTGATAATGGAGCCCTGGAATAAAACCCAGCAACTTCTACAGCAGTGAGGTAGACAGCTTAAAACTCAACATCTCTACTTGCCAATGTCAGAGACCTCATTTAGCCATTATTTCATGCTCACATGACCCACCAGTAATAGCCTGTTAGTGATCCTCTCCAGCCTTTCCCTGACAACACTGGAGAGGAAAATAGAACTCTTCTTTCCCCTTCTTATCCTTTCTTTTGTACATGGGACGCTCTTTCTGCCATCCTGCCTGTGCTTTACTGCACAAAGTAGGCTGTTGAACTGCTGCAAATGTCTGGTGTTCATAAGAACACCATGGTTCTGCCAGAGAGAAATGGAGCGTGAACAATTCAGCTTTCAAGGCAGAGGTGTGAAAAAGCCTGTTTCCTCTTGTTCACAAATGCCTAATATTTGCATTTATAGGAACTGCACAGTGTAAATAATGTGTGTTTTAGCATGCTTAGGTTAGTGTGCTAACCCAGGTTTGCAAAATAACACAGCACGTCAAGCACAGCATCTGCTTGCCTTCTTAGAACAGGGAACCAAAATATTTCATTTGCCTTCAGGAAGAATAAAGAAAAACCAGACCAGCTTCCCAGACAACAATTAACATATGCTTATGTAACTCCAACAAAGCAGCTAGTTCAATTAGTGCAATTGAGAAACGCTATGTGTAGAACTGATGTGTAGGTCACAGGCTGGCATTCCTTTGGTCAAAGGCAAGAATGAACAGAAATGTACTACTCTGATCAGAGTGGTAGTTAGGATGTCTGGATTCTTGTCTCTGCTGCATCAGAGAGTTTGGGGATGGCCAGACCTCTCCAGATTTCTCCATCTGAGACATGAATGCTGGGGATTCCTGTTTTTTAAGGAGCACCAAAAGGTTTTACTTGTTTTTGTTTGCAAACGCTCGGAGAATCTCAAGCATATAGTCAGCACAAGGGTGCCAGAGGAGAGGAACACTGGAAATCCACAGAAGGCATCCAAGTTTCTGCTAACAAGTCTTCCAGGCTCCTGTGGATTGTTTTATGGTTGGTAGCAGGCACTCCAGTTGCTGGCATGCAGGGTATGTTTCTCTACAGAACCACTCACTGCTATTTTCAGATTATCCCTATGCTTGGGCTTTTCCAGGGTGCAAAACCAGGCAATCTCCACATAAAAGCAGCTGTCATAATAGCATCCTAGTTGAGGGCAGTTGAAACAGGCATGAATAACCAGTCTCCTCAGATCATGGATACCATTTGGCTAAGAAGATATTTTGGCTCTAGAGTTTAAAATCAACCCACAGCCCTTCCTGTGGTACTCAGCCCATCTGTGGCATAGGGTCCTGGGAGGGGAAAGATTACAGGATTCACAGAGAAGCTGGATGAGTACTTGTAAGACAAATCCATAGAAGGTTATTAAGCAGAGAAGTAACCTCATGATCAGGAAACATCTTGAGCTAAAATTACTTGCAGTCTTCAAGTTTGAACAATGTATCATATGTACTTGCTTCATATCTACCTTACCCACGATGTCAACTCATGGGCACAGTTGCTGCCAAGTTACTTGACTAGGTGGACCACTGGTCTGACTCATGATGGCTGGTCTACATTTATAGCTACAATAAGAAATTCACATATCACTGTCCTTACTCTGGTCTCTCAACTTCCAGACTTCATCACCAAGTCTTGTACCCGCCATTAACTATGAAGGACCATTCAGGATGCAAAAGACCGGCTCCACAAAGCAAGCACGATCACAGAAAGAACAAAAAAAGTCTAACGCTTCTGAGCCTGTCAAAGGTCTTTCAGAAATACAAGCATGGGCCTGCACATAGAAGTCGTTCCTGTAAGTTAATTCAATTTGCTTAGCATTAGCCATCAGGAAGAAGTTATTTTTTGCTCCAAAGAAAGCATGGAGGCATTCAGAAGCAATTGCCAGACTTAAATTCACACTCTTCCCTCATTCTGCTTGGAGTATTAATGGCTACAATTTCCTGTCTGAGGAAGCACATCCAAGAGAGAGGCTGGCAGGAGTGATACCACTTACAACACCCATTAGGAGCACAACTAGAACTGCACAAAACCAGGCCTGGTAAAGATTTACCCCTAAAGTTTTGTAGCTTCATAAGATCACTGTACAAGACTCACAGTGAAAGACAGAAGCGAGAAACTACAACCATGATGCTTTTTGTTTGAACAAGAAGCCAGTGAGACAAAAAAATCTGCTGTTGCTCCATGCAGTATGAGCAGGAAATATGAAAACACACTTTTACTTGGGTTACCTTCCGTTACTCTAATGAGATAAACCGAGAAAAAAGTTCCTGCTAGAACCCAAAGGTGACCATCAGCAGAATAACTTTACCTACATAGCCCCAGAGTACATCAGCGTCAGCCTGCCCTTCAAATAAATTCAAACCAGATCTGACTTTGAGGCTACCTATTGCCCAGACTTCTAAAGACAACTACAATGTTTTGATTGACTAAGTGTTGAACTACACCCTATCAAGCAAGGGCCCAGAATGAAGTCCTGAGCATCTTTGGGATTAATCAGATCCGACTGAGAACTTACAACATTCTTCCTGAACAGCTTTTTCTTTAAGTTCAACTGCAATTAAAGTTCCTTCAGCTGAAGAAATTAATGTGCTGTTGCATTTTGTGTCAGCAACTCAAGATACCTCTCAAGTAAAACAGAGAAGAGAGTAAAAATGGCGACATGAAACAATTCTGCTGTATTTCCAGCACTATCACTTGCAAATCTTCCATCAGTAAAATAACTACAAGAAATATTACTTGACCTCCCCTTTACTCTGATTCTCTGCTTACTAACAGTACCAATAAAATTGGCACCCCCCAAACTACTGCTATTGACATTTGATTAGAGAATGACAATGGAGAGAGGGAAGGGAAAAAGGATCCATTCTCTTTACTGAGCAAAAAATTACCTTTTATCGAATTCCTGTGGATGTAGCACTGTGCACTTATATGAAGGACTGGTGCAACTCCTGCATGCTGAGGTCTCACAATTAAACCCTGATAAAAATGGCAAAAGTAAGAACAGCTGAATGATTGGAGCACTGACACCTAACCTACCACCTGCATAGCTCCTTGTAGGCAAGTATGTTTGCAAACATAGCTTGTTGGTCTACCAACAAATTAGCAGTGGGGAAACCTCAAGCAGTGGTTTTATTATCTAGATCTGTGATAAGTTTCCTAAAGAAAGCCTATAGCGTACTTGGAAACTTTCAAATGCCAAAACATTTACACATAAAAATCTTTTGGCTTTATTTTTCTGTCTGGCTAGTTTCCCTTTGAGTTTGTCAGCTGCTGAAAGAGACCTAAAATTTATATATTCTTAGACTAAGATGTACAGGAAAGTAAGGTTTAGGTATTCTATCCCCCCAAATGTAATAAATATCACCAAACAATGCCACTGAATTTAAGTTTTTTCTTACTCAGTTTTATTGCTGCTAAGATATAGCTGCCCAACAGGACCCAGAGTGCTCAATTATTAACTCAGGTTATAACAAGAGTCTTGTTTTGTTCCTGTATCATTAAAAGACATGAAAGCTTCAGCATAATTCAGATGTAGGAGAATTATTCCTTTGTCAGCATTCTACATTACAGAAGACTTCTAGGAGCCTAGGACAGGGTGCAGGAGAGGGGCACAAAGTTGAATGACTGTGTAATATGCAGAAGTCATCCATGAAACTTACAAAGAGCAATTTGAGTTTCACTTTCTCCAAATGCTCCCAAAAACTTGCCATGAAAATGCTGACAGGCTATTTCCAGCATGAAATCATCATGATGAAAGATGCCCCCCACTTCCCAGAGTCCCAAAGGGATATCCACCTGTCATTTGTAGTAATAGAGAAATGAAAACACCAGTAACTGTCTGTGCATCCTATAGAAAATGAACATAAAAGCTTTGCTAGTCTATGGCCTTGTACAAGTGTCCCTATGGATCTTTCCAGTCTTTGGATTGTTTTGTACAAACTAGGCAAACATAGCCAGCTTTGAAATGCTTTCCAGTGTGACAGGGTTACTTTTGTTTTATTGCAGATCACTTTCTTTGAGGACAGAGACTTTGAGGGCTGCTCCTGTGAAGCCCCATAGACCAGCCACACCTGTGTGCCCACCTCAACCGTTGCAACTCTATGGAGATGGAAACTGGCTGCTGGATGATGTGTGAATGTCCCAGCTACATAGGCCATCAGTACTTCTGAGATGATGGCATGGGCTTTAATGACTCCATTAAGTCTTGTATCATTACAGAAGTAAGTTGTCCATGTATGCTACCACCTATATTGGAATCAGAGCATTACACTCCATTTTGACAACTCTGACACAAGTAACAATTTCCCCAGATACCTCTGTGTAGAAGGAGGGTAGTAGAAAGGACACTTACAAAGTTCACCTAATGGGGTTTAGACTCCCAAAGATGTAGATAAGTCAGGATTCTCAACCAAATGATGGCTGGTTAGTGTTTGGTGGGGGGCAGATGGGGACTATATCTATTATTTTATATATATAAAAGCACTTGACTTCACCAGTCTTCTAAAACCACTTTGGCTATACATGATATAAACAAAGAATTTCAGTACAGAGCTGAGAACCAAACATCTCCATGCCCCAGTCAATGTTTTTCTTTCAAGGTAGGCAAAGGCTATATTACTGTAGTAGTATAGCAAAGACTACACTACTGCAGAAGCAACTTGACCCATTCAATTGTAGAAACACCACCATGTATTTGAGCTGCAAATGCAGGCATATTTGGCTTATGATAGATTTTTCTGAATACTTCAGCACAGAATAAATCTGCGTTTTTCTCCTAGACTCATTCCCTAGAAAAGTTTTACTAAGAGGGGAAAGGTTGCCAAAATGTGAAATATTTCAGTACTCACACATAAGACTAAGGATTTGAGATTTGGCCCAGCAATAGCCTTCATGCTGGAATGTGTCCCTCCAATATTCATGAAAAATTCAGTTCACCCATGTTGTAAGCTTTATGTACAACTCACAGTTTCCCTGTCCAGTAGAAGCTTCATAAACCATCACAGCAAGTTCCCAGATACATTCCATCTGCATAAGATAATGCAGCTATTGTTTTCACTGATGTGCAGTTCTGGGTTTCACTTAGTTAAGCCAAATTCTGGATCGAAATGCTGAAAGCTAGTGCAAACACTAGTGTTGTTTCAAGCTGTAGAGGGAAAGAAGTCACAGATAAGAAGGGTGGGAACAAGATGGACTGAAGGAAAGTTGACTTAGGAAGCTGATGGGAAGTATTTAAGGAGCTATTTACCACAACCTCCCAGGTGCAGCCAGTCAGCTAGTTCCCTACCCACTGCACAGACCACTCATCAAGGCCATAAAGTGTCAGCTTCTCTAGGAGGAGGCTGTGGGAAACTATCAAAAGCCTTGGAGTGATCCAGGTAGACAACATCCACCACTCACCCCACATCAACCAAGCAGGTCGTTTGGTCATAAAAGGTGATACTAAACTGTTGTTGGGCTCACTTGTGGTGGGTTTCTGTGTTTGTTTTTTTAAACCAAGTAAGGTGTTGGTCTTTGTACAGCAGCAGTAATCTTGTATCTATACAACTGCACTCGAACACCTGCAAAAGCTGTACTGAGCATTGAGCAGGAAGTGTTTTTCTACATAAATCAGAGACAGTCTTGAAGCAGTTTATCATCTTAGACGAATAGCAAAAAAATTGGCCACCCAATTTTCTTGCAATGCTTTTAGCCTTTGATTTAAAGTCCAGCAGTCAGTCCTGACTCCAGTGGGCTTCAGAGCCTGTGCTTGCTTTACTGGTAGGACTAATTCCCCAGAAGTCAGAGGAAATGAGGTGGTAACACCCAAGCTCAGAGAAAACCTGCATCTAAATTGCCAAGCTGAATTTTTAATCTGCAGTCTCAGATCAATTTAAAAATAGCATCTTTGAAAATAAGTATTATTTCAGACTTTAGAGGAAAAAATTGAAAGCACTCGTTTATGATAACAAAAATCCACCTGTAACTGAGTCCATGGGACCAACCCCATGCTTGAATTTGTTATAGGGTGTACCCTACATCTTGAATGGCCCCATGAAAGCAACATCCTTCTCCAAAGTAGTTCTCTTGCAAATAAGCTGGTAAGTTCAGTCACAGCACCCTTATGGAAGTACTGCATACCAAGCCTGCATCTGAGACACTAGATGACTTAAGACAACGCAAAGCATTTACAGTATTTACCATATTTATTAATCAGAATTATTTGTCAACTACTATTTGTACTGTTACAGATCTAAAAATAAATCTCTCAATAGCTTATTCACTTCATGATGAAAAACACAGTCCTGGTGTCCAGTAGTTCCTGCTGCCACTTAGCATTAAGTCCAGAGTTCTGCACAGGATTGCATGGCTCCTATTTCCAGCTCAGGGCCTGCACTATGCTCTTTTGTTTAGCCAGGACCTCACACTGTCTGTAGACATGAACTCATGTTGACCCTCAGTAGCACAGAGAAGTAGGAGCTTTCTCTAGTGTCTGGGGTTAGAAACCAGAAGAGAGACCTGTTATGTTAAAGAGCCTACAACTCATTCAGTGTGCAAGTGGGCCCCCCCAAATCTCACACATACTTTAACAGCACAGTGTTGTTTACACAACTTTTCGGGATCTTTAAAACTCTGTTTTTAAGTTTCACAACACTAGCCATCATTCAGGTCTCTAATACCTTAATCTGTGTCAGGAGTAAGCTAGCAGAGTCCCTGGAGGATTCACAAGGGCACAGGGAAGGGCACACCCTCAGTTTCACATCCCACTCAAAAGCAGGCATTGTGCTGCAACGAACATCTAACTTCTGGGAGGCCACAGTGCTAACATTTTGCAAGAATCCCACCTCTAGCAGCAGTTTGAGCTTTCCTAAGCCCGTTTCCCTTTCGTTACTTCTCTTCATGTGCATTTTTCCCCAAACCAAGAGGAGTTAGGCCCCAAGTTGCTAAAGCAGGATTTCTCAGGACAACCTTACCCTGTCAGCTGAGAGGGAATTAAGTTCAGACAGATCACCAGAGACTACCAACACCTACACATCTTTAAACCTTGCTTGCTGCCTAGTTGGGTTTTTTCCTGACACAGATTGCTTTATGGAGTCATGCTGTAGATCCAAATCTGCTGAGCTCTGCAACGTAATGAAACCATTCATTAAACAACTTCTTAACTAAAGCAGAATCATTTGAAGTGCAAGTACAGTAACTTCACTGATCATTGGCCATAAACCAGTGAAGAGTAAGGACTGGCTTACTTTGAGTGAAAAGTAAGTGTGGTAAAGGAAAGGAGAATACTATTACAATGCAATCTTGTGCACTAATAACTGGTGTCTTTGAGCATCTGCAAAACAAAGACAGCTGTAGCATGAGCCTACACATGCTAGCTCTAGCATAGATAACCTAAATGACAGCAGAGGAGAGGGGCAGTTCTAAGCCTGAACACTCATCCATGAATCTTTACTGGCTGTTAGAGCTTGTAAGAACCTAGGCAAGAAGCATATTATTTAATTAGGCTGGAAGAATCTTTAAGATGTACCCTAAACAAGAACGTTCCTAGCACAGCTGCAAACTTAAAGCCTCTGGTAAGGGAGCCTACACTATAGAAGAGCAGCAGAAGACATCCTGTACATTTTACAACAGAGGATTCATTATGCTGAAGGTCCCCCTCTGAAACAAGCTGAAAGGACAGAGAACAACAAAAACTCTCACCATGGTCCCAGGCTACCCTGGGGTAAATTCCTTCCTGAATTTAAGTCTGGTTAATGGTTTAACCCTGCATATATGAAAGCAGAACAGCCAGGAGCCAGAGGGACTTAATACTATTAGCCAGACCATCACCTCCAAGCTTTATCTCTGGCCAGTCTCCAATACTTTGAAAGAAAGCAACTAAAATCCCTAGATACCAGCTTAAGTGTCAAGGGGCAAACAAATTCCTTCCCATTTCCAAATTTTGCAAGCAACTAACAAGCCCTGAACTACCCAGGGTACAATGTGAATATGGTGACAGAAGGAAGATTAAACACCAATTAAGTGTGCTGCCTTACCTAATAGAATAATTGCACGCTCATTTTGTGCAATCACAGTCAGAGAAACTCAAGGCAAGCTGATCCTGTCTTACCCTCAGCAAAACATCATCTCAGGGGCCTTGGCATCTTGCAAGGGCTAACTTGCGCCTTTCTAATAGCCCACCAAATGCAATCTCAGGTTAATTTGCTTTGAATGGCTAGAAACTGGTATCTACAAAGCCCTACTTCTTTACATAATTAAAAGGTATTTTGATAGTAGGAATTTTAAACACAGCTGCCTAGGCCACTTCCTTACTTGGAATGTACAGATTACACTTTGCTTCTGTACAAGGGTCTGTTTGTAAAGGAAGGTGGAAAAATTGAAAGGCAGGTTCATTTCTAAGCATAATTCAGGTCTTCATTGTTAGTAAACAAAGCATTATCCCCAAGACATCAAGAAAAACCCCAGATAAAAGCTTTGCCATAGACTTAACCTCAGCATGATTTTTGCTGCCCGTGGGCACATTCTCAGTAGAAGCCTCACAGCCAAACAATGTGTTTGAGAATATCTGAAAGTCAGATACAGATTTGTGTCTTTTTCATTACCTCCTATAGAAAATAAGTATAACTTAACAAATGCATTACTATAAAGTGTGTGGTTTTTCCTGCCACTTCAGAGGTCCCTGGACTCAAAGCTGCAACCCAATGCAGTTCATTCCTTTGTTGAATTTTAACTTAACCTCAAATTCATGCTTTCTCCCTATCCGCACCCTTCTCTCTACCCTTTCTGCTACCTGAACTTGCTGACTGACAAGTTCATAGCAAGTTACTAATATGCAGCCACTGAAGAGAGATTAAGTATAAAACCACAAATAATGAACGAAGTATGTGAAACAACCACTGTTGTAAACAGACAACTACCACAAGACAGCAGCTAAGAGACAATGAAATACAAATGAACACTGCCTACCTGACTATTTAAGATCCATGAAACAACTGATACATAATGATGGAAGAAAATACGAAAAGCCTAGTAATTAGCTTTCATTGCTCTTCCAATCCATACACAGTCACACTTTAAAGTACCCATACAAAGCTAGTAATGCTTCATTTTACGTCTCACTCCATTCCCTGACTTCCAGATCCTTAGCTGAATCTTTATAAAAGTAAGGATACTGAATTATAATTTCACTCTGAGTTACACTACACCTGTGGGGACAGAGCTGTAGTTCATCTTTCCCCACTGACCTCTCTTTGTTGCTCATATTTACATGTGAGAAAGAACTCATAATGAATACTGAATGTTTATCTATATTGACAGAGAAAGATTAAACTTGGCCTACACCCAACAATACAAACATCCAAAAGCCACCTTAATAACTCTACTGTGAGTTACCTGTCTTAAGAAAAACCTCTAGAAGATCAAACCAGTAGACTACTCACCCTGTATGCTGCTGGAACAGACTACAGATGCTTTACTCCCCCTCCAGAGCACCTATAAAAGGCAAGAACTGATTGCAGAAGCAATTGCCTAGGCCCACTAGAATAACTATGTCATTACAACTCCAGCTGAGCAGGAAATGGCTGCTTTATACTCTGTGAGCATCCCAATTAGGTGGGCAGCAGCACTTAACAAGGGAGTTGTCCCCTATCTTTATTAGAGGGTGTTTTTTGTTGTTTTACTAGAGTTGACTGTGGGACTTCTCTATGTAGGAGCACTTGCTATCATTGATTAAAGTCATACAGGAAAACTGGGCTGTATCTCAAGGAAGGATTGGTGTTTGTGCATGGCTTTGCTTGGGCCTGACTTCTTCAAACGGAGCAAATTGTAAGAGAGTTTGGAACAGGTTATCGGTTAGCCTAGAAAAGGCTATAAGATGCGATAAAAAATTATAACCCAAAATGTGTGCTACAAAGAATTTCCTTTTTCCATATTACTACAGAGAGGTCACATAATGTTTGAATTTGTTTCAAAGGTGATACAGGTTGGTTGTTAGGGAGGAGCTCCTAGCAGTAACTTGAGTCCTGAGATAAGTCTCTCAGGGAGGAGGCAGAATCTCTTCTGTTCCTGGAGGATCAGAATCCTGGGGACAGAGCTGGACTCTGGGCTTCTGTTTTTTAATTGATGGAGAAAATTATGTTGCAACCTTAAGGTGGGAGATCGTGGTGGCTAGCAGCAAGTACCACAGCATGTGTCCCACACAACTAAAAATAATTTTACAGAGTCTTTTTTGTCAGTGTCTCTCCATCCGTGCTAGGAATTATGTTTAGATACTGCAGTAAAGGTAATTTTCCCACTCTTGCAATACTGATCCAGATGATACAACACCAAGCACAGAGTAGCCTTTAAATTTCTCCAGGGGAAGTTCACTGATCTAGAAGCAAGGCATATTGTAGGGACCAATCTCAGACTGTCTTTGGGCTCTTGGTGATGCTTCTCCATCCCTACCAATTTTTCATACAGCAGACAATATAATGACATTGCACAGTCAATGCCTTTGCAAATAACCTCCAAAACTCACATTGCAGCGGTGTGGAAATCCCCTGCAAAGGAATTGACCGTGCAATGAATTCTTCATTGTGTGACGCTGTATGAGATTTACCCAGGTGAGGAGATGATCCAGTGGCGGGAGCAGGGCTGCGTTCAGAGGTTGCAAGGCCTCCCAGCAACCTGGAGAGGGCCCAGGCCCCCTTAAATCTCCTTCTCTCTGCTTTGGAGCCTGACACAGCGCTAATTTCCAGCCCCACTTTCCAAGGGAGCAGAAGGACACAGAGGGAAGCCTGTTCCCTGGCAATCCATGCTAGAAGGATCCTGTTACTGAGCGAGCAGAGCAGGAGAGAAGTCCCTTGCTGGACCACTGTGCCGCGGGAGGGTCAGTGCACTGCCTGCAAGCTTGGGAAGAGCCACACCAGCAAGCTGAGGAATGTCTTTTCACATTTCTCCTCCAGAAATCTGACTATATTTTAGGAGTGTTCTCTTAGTTCTGCTCCAGCTCTGCACAGGAGGTACAGGCTGCTTTAAAGCAGTAGCAGACTCTGCATACATGTTCACGCTCCCCAGGCTACGGAGGCAGGCGTCTCTGCAGTGTATGTAAACCACATGTCCGTGCTTGGTTAGCTCCACCGCCTACAAAGCAGTGCCGAGGTTTCCGAAGGTGCTCTGTCCCGCAGGGACTGGGAATGCTGGTCCTTTTACGGGCAACGAGACTCCTCGCGCGAGAGAGTGTCGCGCCGCCTGACAGGGACCGCCT
>NW_009935923.1:0-10888 GCF_000696875.1 Nestor notabilis
AAGGCCACCAAATTGGTAAGGCAGGATTTTCAAGCTCTTGGAAACTCCTGTTCTTGTCTTTCACATCTTCCTATAACAAAGCAGTTCATCATATGTTTACAGACAGCACTAAAAGCATTTCCTTCAATTGGCTGAGAGTTTCCCCACCTTCAATTGCATTGAGCGTGTTCTGTCTTCTTGTTCTGGAGTCAGTTGCCTGGAAGCAGAAGCTCCCCATCCATCTTTTCTGTATTATTCATTATTCTATAAACATTTGTCAAACACTTAAAATATCCTGGTCTTTTCAGTCTCTCCTTGTGAATGCTATTCCATGTTTAAGCTCTAATCACTCAAGCTGGTTTGGTGCTTGAGAGCTGTTTTTGTGCTGGTGTGATCATTGCTTTACAGAGTATTCTAGGCCATGCCATCAGTTTATGTTATGTGTTGTACTCTGATAATTTTCAACCTGTTCCTTATGGAGCCAAACCTACTGTTTACTTTTTAATGGTGAATGTATATTGAACAGATGTTTGCTTACAGTGTTCTCCAGATCTTTTGTCCTGAGCTGATAAAGTTAATTTAGAGCTTCATAGGATATGCAAATAGTACAAGTATTTCCATCCATCCTGCTGGCTTTCTGTTCATCAGCAGAGCATGATTGCAGATTAAAAAGAAGGCATTGTGTCAAATTTGTGCTTCTACCTGGCTAACATTAGGCACCGGTGAGAAGGAGGTTAGAAGCACAAGTGGGAAACTTGTATTTGCCTCTTGAGATGCTCGGTTTCCAGTAAACATGATTTAAAGCAGTTTCAGAGATGGTCTAGATCTGCTTCTCAGAGCCTGTATGGGACGGTTATAGCAGCCTAGGAACTCTGGAGTGCAGCATGCTGTGTCCCTTCTCTGTCTCAGTGCTTAGGCATGGGATCCTAAGTAAAATGAATATAACGTAACGGTTTCTTATGTGAAAGAAAACTTTGGTTACTTATTTAGAATATAAAATCATAGAGTAATTAAGGAAGTCTGAAGGTCATCTGGTCAGCCTTTGCTGAAAGCAGGGCCAGCTTCCAAGTAGGATCTAACTTCAAGTTTGGATTGAGTTGCTCAGGGTCGCATCCAGGTTAGACTTGCCATTTTTCATTCCCATATATATGGCTGATATAAGTGAAACGCAGCTAGCCTAGAAGGTTCGCACAAGTGGGAAGATCTGCTGGACTGTGGGACACAATTTAAGTATTTTGGGCTTAAAGACTTAGGTCTTTAAGCAGCATATGGGTCTGGAAGCAGCCATGGTAGAGGGAGGTCTGCTAGCTAATGTGACTTCTCTCTGTGGAAGAAATGAGCTAACAGGTAGGCTGCTGAAATCGCCTACTAGGTTATTCTAGGATCCAGCCATTCATATATAGACATAATATATGTGTATGTAGACATATATGTAAGTATGCATGTATGTATCTACATGGCCTGCACCTGACCTTCTCCCAGGGCTTGCCTTGCTCTTGGCTCTCTGAGGTTTGTATCTAGGAGATTTCAGTTCTCTGAAGATGTTGGTCTATAGCTGGCTGTACTTGTAAAGCAGGCATTAAAAAAAAGTATTCATTAAATAGCAGTTATGGACCCATCTTTCAGCATAAACACCAGGCCTTTGAACTTCTTATTATAACAGTATTAGATAGCTTCCAATTTAGTTTTAGAAAGTAAATTAAAACTGGCAGATGAACCACAGCCACTGCAAAATGATAGATGGAAAACCTGATCAAAGGAAATAGGATTGACTTTGAAAGAAAAGTTGCAAAAAGCATGAAAACTTAAGTTTTCGATATATTTTATTCAAATTACCTTGAGGAAGAAGCTTGAAGCTGTTTTCCTACTGTTGTAGTTGGTCAGTGTGTTCTGAATCAACTATGCAAGGTACCCACCAGCCTATCTTGCATAGCCTCGCATCCAACACTTGATGATTTTTTTTTAAAGACAGAAAGAATGAAATGAGTTTTAAAATGCCAGCATAAGAAACTACAGAACAGACCAGTTTGTTCAGGGAAATACCATTACTCTACCAAGGAGTATTATATAGCTCTGACTTGGGCCTCACAGTGTACCCAATTCATGTAAACCAATGCTGTCTTTTGATGTTGGTTTACAAAGGTGCTTGGAGTTTGAAAGCTGAGCTCCAAAAGTAGTTGCTACAACCTGCTTTTCCTGATTTCTCCACAGTATTCACTTACAGAGGGAAGGATTTGAGTCACAGAGTAAAGCTGACCCAGTAAAATTGGCTCTGCAAATCACTCTGATGTCTTGCCTGCCAATTTCAGGTTTTGTGCTGAATAATAGTCTCTAATGCTTAATTTTGTTAAAGTAATTTTTTTAAAAGTGCATAAAATTTATGCTGAATCAGTACTGTCTGCTTGAACTCCAACAGTCCTGAAACAGTAGGTCTGAATGGATGACCAGTCGTTACTAAATTCTAAAGGTTAACTCTGTAGTCTAATGATGGCAGAGTAGATGATAGTTGCTTCAGTTCTGATGTCAGGACACAAAAAACAACCAAGTTGATTATTTCATAAAAGATACTGTACTGCTACTGACATATTATTATGCTGCCTGTTCTTCATGGGGAGATCTGACTTCATGTGAAAACTTCGCTTCTCTTGATATCTGCATATTTAGGAACTGTTGACTGAATCACTATTCCTTGAAAAAATGAATGTCCAGACTTTTGCAGACTTCCCAAAAAATGGAGTGGAATTTATTTGCTCCAAGGTAACTCTAAAATAAAGTCCAGTAACCAGACCGATGATGATCAAACAGGCGAATTATGCCCTCACTGCTGCTGGTTTGTGGTTCTGCCATGTCTGAGGGTGAGAGGGGCAGGTGTCCAGTCCTTGGTGCATCTGCTGAGACCACCAGTAAAGCAGATGGATGTTTGATGGTGCTTATCCAGGAGCAAATGACCTGGGACTGCTGACATGTCTTTACCTGTCTTTAAAAAAAAGGCTGAATTCACCCCATTTCCAAATAATGCCACTTAAGTGTTCTCTGACCAGCTTGCTTCCACCCCTCCTGAAATTCTGGGTGCTGCAGAGGATTTCGGCACAGAGCTGTGCTCCTTCCTGCAAGAGAGATGTCCCTTTTTTGTCCCAGCATCTAATGTGTCTTCATGCGCTTCTCTCTTCTGCTTCCTTGTAGGGCGAGACGGCTGGGTTTTCTTGGGCAGCACTCGGCAGTAAATTCAGGTCTCTGCTCGCAGCAGAACCGAGGGAAGATTTGTGACAGATGGGGCTAAGTCACAAACTTGCAGCCTCAGGCAGAATTGTGGAAGTTTCCAGAGTGTGCCCATATTTACCTGATCAGAGAGAAAAGAAAATCTGCAGAGGAAGCCGAGCCTGGCTGCTTGTCATAGCTGACACAGAGCCATCTGCCACAAACCTGTGGCGGCTTCAGATCTCCAATCCCTGCCACCACCCCAGCTCAAATTAAATACAGATTCTTAGAGATGTTATGATGGTTACACATGTCCTCGGCATCACATGCAGGAGACTGTTCAAAAAAAATATGTGGCCTGTTGTGTAACCGCACTCATGTATCCCATATGTGGTGCCACATTGAATTTCCGGTTGAATCTGTTTTTATCCTTTGTACTGGATGACATGGTGCCTGAATTCTTTCTTTTCGCCGACACGATGGCAGCCAAGCTGCAGCTTCAAACGCTCACACTTGGCTGAGTTTCTACCTAGGTTGCCAGGTTATCATTGGAGCCTTATTGTGTCCTCAAAGGGCCACAGGGCCTGAAAGGAGGATCCGAATGCTGCCGGACTAATTGGGCAGCCATCTCCGGGTTGTTTGGAGGCAAAGGGCTGCTTTAGCAATTTTTTTCTTTTTTTTTTTTTGCAAATTAATGGCTCTCTGGCACAGGGGTTTTTAAGTGAAGGTATTAATAAGGGGTCTGGCAGGTAATCCCATGATTCATGGAGTTACATTTGCATTTAATTAATCTTAAAGAAAGCTGAAAGATAAACAGCTGTAATTCAGACTAGCATGGGAAATATGCTACATGGTGCCATCTATCCAATAAAATGAAAGCCAAGACACTTGTTTTATTTCTCTCAAGGATGGAGAACAAACAGATAACAATCAAAATACTTCCAATAAAAACCAGTAGTTTAAATGTAATGGCAGTTCATCAAGAATCTTTGCATCCAGTTGCAAATACAGTCTTTTAAAGATAAATCACTTATGATTCCAGCAGTCAAGCTGCTCTATTTGTTGATGTAAAATGTTTTGAAGATGTAGATTGTACAATAAATTTTTAATAAAGTGCCCACTGCAATTTTTAATTAGCATATCTTATTCATGTATAAGTGTGTACATCTATCTGTATGTTTATCACTATGCATATCCTTGTGTCAGAGTCGATGAATGCAATTGTGTCTTTATCTGATGAAGTAGAATCTATTTTGCAAGTGATAATAAAACGTTATGACAATTCCAAGATTTTCAACTCTGCTCTGTGAAGAAGCAAGAAGAGGGCTCTTGGTAAAGTGTTACACTGTGAAGCCTAGGAAGACCTGTCTTTGTGGACAGGTATGGTTTCAGCTTCCTTTGTATCAGGCAGGGAGAGGAAGTGCCTCTCCCTGTCCCGTCCCATCAGGCTGTCACCCAGCAGTGGACACCAGGATCTTTCCTTTGCCCGAGCACTGTTCACAGCAGGTGACAGGTGTGGACTGGCCCCCCTCTGCACATGTGCCTTCTGATGCCGTTAAGATGCTGAAATGTCCTTATTCAGCAGGAGTCTTTAAAATTACTCCATTAAGCAATCAAAAAACCCTAAGGGAGATCCAACGGTAAGTGTTCAAATACTTTCCAAGCACTGCAGAGTAGTAATTTTGCTGTAATCATCTGTCTCGTACAATGGTTCCTCCTCATGTCTGCTCAGCCAAAGCCCAGCTTGGCTCTAGGCATTTAACATGGTTGAGTAGAAGTGGTCTTGTCAAGACTGCGTCCATAGGTGTGGTGGTCATATTTGGTACAACCAAGTAACAGGACTGTGTTGCATTCTTATGAGACTGCCTCTATCTTGCCAGATCATATCATGAATGCTCACTGATGTTATCACACTTCGCACCAGCAAGAGAAAATTAGAGATTTTTCTGATGGGGAAACTGAGGCATGGTACAATTAAAGCAAATCAGTTCAAGTTTCAGAGTGAGTCGTGCTCCAAACTGATAAAAGGGAAAAAGGAGATGCTGTAATGTTGTGCTGGGGCTTGTGTTATACAGACTCGATACACCAGAGCTCTGTGGTTTTGAGCTGAAGACTCCTGCTGTCCTCAGTGCACACCCTGATAAGGCCCATGACCAAAGGAGGTCCTGCCCAGCTCCTTGGTGAGGTGGAGCTCTGCCTTGCTTTACTTACTGATTGGTGATACTTGATCTGGTAAGCAAGACTTCATCTTGGTGGAAGATTTTCCCTCCAAGTTACATACCCTTGCAAATAATGTTTTATAATAGGAAAGCTGCAAGAACTTTAATTGCAGGTGACAAATAGCAATGCTGCTGTATCTTCTGGTATTTCTTTAGATTCTCAGTGAAGAATCGCAGCTGCTCTAGAGCAAAAGTGAAAATGTCCTTACTGCTCTGAGGACCTTCAGGTTGGCCTCATGTTGGGGGCTGCCCTAGCCTCTTTTGGGGTCCTTAGTCAGGAGGATGATGTAGGTCTTCCAGGTAGTTGGAGGTGATACTTCCCCAAGGCAGCCTTCCCCCCACCAGCCCACTGTAGACTGAAAAAACCTGAGGAAGTTTTGCCTTACAGTTTCTGAAGATCAAATGAGACAGCCGCTCGGCGCTGCTTCATTTAAAGCCTTCACTTCAAAAGGTCAGATAGACAAATTGGGATCTCTGTCCTGTTGTTCCTACACACATGAGTAAGCAATGAATGTAGAGACTTAATCTTATGAGTAAAATGACAGATCTTGACTTACTTTCGTATTTGTTGATGTTTCACCTGTACTGACACAGCAACTACAAGTGCTTTGATACAGGTTTCGGCACAGAGTGAAAGCCACATGGGTTTTCCTGGCTCTTGCCAGACTCACTGGGCAGTGGTCCGACCAAACAACTCCTTGCCTCCTGCATCAGTAACAGGCCAGGCACCTAATCCTACAATCCTTTTGTCTTTGTATTCAAGATCACAGGAAACACGGGTTTATTCCACATGAGACTTGTCTTTTCCCATATAATAGAAAAGAAAATCCTAAAATAACTAGGGAATTTTGCAGCAAAGCGTTTCCAGCAGTCTTGGTCCCACTCTGGTTGTGCTGCAGGCACTGTGAGGAGCCGCGGTACAGACCGGCTTCCATCCGTGTTCACAGCATTGAGACCTCTGACTTGGCTCAAAGCTGTTCTGAATTAGGAGGCTAGATTTTTCTAATTGCATTTTTAAAGACCGAGCCAGCAGTTCATTAGAATTCATGGAGCAAATTCTGCTTCTCTATTACACCAATATAAATCTTGAATGAATTTATATCGGGATAACTGGGAGGGTAGAATGTACCTCCCATCTTGTTCCTCAGATTATTAAAAGTTAAAGGGCCTTGAAAATTAAATTCACCTTTCCCTGTTCAAGCTGTTTACTCTGGTTTTTATTCCAGTAAGGACAGTTGAAATGAATTAGCCAGTCTCATTTCTGTTCATAGTCACTTTTAAGTTTGTTTCTCATGTACTAGCCCAAGACTAGTTTGTGTGGAAAAGACCAGAGGGCATTTTCTTTCAAACAAATTGTTTTAATGGGAATAATTTCCTAGAGGATTATATTAAAACTTTTCCATGAATCCTTGATTTTACAAAAAAAAGATATTTTCCTTTTATATCTATCTCCTTGATTTGGGGGACTTTGCAATTCTTTATTTGCAGATGCAAATGAGCACCTTAATGAAAGTCATTGAGAATTTTACCTTCTAATAGGCTAACCCTTATTTAACTGAAATACTTTTTAAATTATTCGGGCTGCTAAGCGAGGCTTCATCTTGCAGGAAAATTTTGCCTGTGAGTTACGAACCCTTGCAAATAAGGTTTTATAATAGAAACACTGTCAGCGCTTTAATTGCAGGGTAATAAATAGCAATGCTGCGTTATCTTCCGATATTTCTTTACATTCTTGGCGAATATACACAGCTGTTGCTGGAAACTGATAATCAAGTGCTCTGTAACTGTGGAACAACTTATCGCCCACCCTCCACAGGAGCGGTGAGCGCTGGACGGGAGGCGGCGGCGGGAGCGCAGGGAAGCGGAGCTCGGGGACGCGGGAATGCAGGGATTCGGGAGCGCAAGGAAGCGGCAGCGCAGGAATGTGGAGCAGGGATGGGCGCAGGGATGCGGGAGCGCAGGGATGCAGAGAGCAGGGATGAAGAGCGCAGGGAAGCCGGAGCGCAGGAAAGTGGAGCGCAGGGATGCGGAGAGCAGGGTTGCGATAACGCAGGGTTGTGGATCTCAGGGAAGCGGCAGCGCAGGGAAGCGGCGGCCACCGGGGGAGGCCCGGCGCGGCCCGAGGAGTTGCCCGAAGCGCATCTGACGCTGGGGGAGCGGGATGCTGGCACCTAATATCCCACCCCGGGAAAGCTTTTTCTCAGCCCGGCCGTCGGGGCGAGGCCGAGAGGGTGGCGATGGGTGCAGAGAATGGATCCAGGATTACACGGGGCCAATGGCAGCTAAAGCGAAAATAATTTAAAAAGATAGCAATAGTAGTGCTAAAGGCGCAGCGGGTGCTCCGGAGCCGGGGGCCATCACTGTGGGGGCAGCCCTACTCCGCGCCTCTCCGCGTCTCTCCATTCCGCGGGCGGGAGCGGAGGCCAGCTCCCTCCGCGTCCCTCCACACCGCTCCGCGGGAGACAGCGCCGGCCGCTGTCGGGGGAGGGGAGCTTCTCGGCTTCTCGGCAGTTTTTATTATCAACGCTATTGATTATAAAAATGTTATTTTGAAATAAGATTCTTTTGTAACGTTTGTATTTACGGCCAACAAAGAGAAAGACGCTTCCCCCCCGCGGTGGCCTTCCCGTGGGCGCAGAACCCCCACAGCCCAGCGCGACTCCAGCTCCATCTCCTCCAGTTTGGGTGTCCGCGCTCAAAAACAAAAAAAAAAAAAAACCAAAAAAACCCAAAAACAAAAAACCCCCACCAAACCCTAAAACATCCCCAAACAAACAAAAAATACCTCCAAACCCCAACAGAAAACACAGGCGTGTGAGCTAAGGGCTTAACCCTTGGAGCTTGGAAGGCAAAACAAGGAAATAGGTTGGAAAGGCATGTCTCTAAACAATGATAATTAGTCTTTTCAAAAATGATAACACTGATTAAAATCTCTGATTCATTATTTATTCATCACAGAACCTCTTTGCAGACCTGGGAATAGTGATTAAAACCTAAGTGCAGCTCAGCTATGTGGGCTAGAGAGGTGCCTAAAAACGGGTTAAAATGGAAAGGAAAGAGGAAACCAGGCAAACAGAATTCTTCTTTTAAATACCAATACTTTCTTCTTCCCTTCCTGGCAGGAATACTCCTATTCCCCCAAATTTTGGTATTATGAAAATGTTTCTCATACTAAGTACAAGTGTTAGACTGAATCCAGTTGGTACTAAAATTGCAAACACACTTTCACTCAACAGAAAGGAACTTCTTTTAACTCCATAATAGCAGGTTACATAGTAAATGAACAACTGATGGTCAACTGGCCAATTATGGTATAAATATCCGTTGTTTACAGCGAGGTGTTAAATGAGCCTTTTGAGCACAAAGGATCAGACTGTCTAAGCTACAATTTGTGCTTCATCCCATTATGTCTCCCCTAAAAAGGCCCGTGCTGTTGTAGGTAATATGCGCGCAGAACATATTTCTTTCTGTTGATTTTAGTTTGCTTTAATTCAATACACACTCTTGTTTACTTTTTAAAATTTAAATAAATGTCAGCATTGTATAATTTCTATGTTAACAAAGCAGTGAGCAAAATCCCTTGTATGTTTATAAAATATTATTGTTTAATTCACATAGTTTAGGAATTCCAAATGTTGAGAATAGGAAGGAGGCCAAATACCATCTGTTTATAACTATGATGCATCATCATATGTGTACTTTAAAAAAAGAAGAAGAAAAAAGCTTGGTCAATCATGCCACTGTTCTATCTGTTAGGAATATGGTGAGGATTCAAAATCACTCTGTGCAATTTGCAGGATGTTTTAGTATGGCTTAATTCTGAGCAGGGATGTTACAGGAGTTGCTCACGTCTGTTCCTGTTGGAAGAACTGTGTGAAATACTCGTGCCCGAACTACTTCAGTCATGAATTCAATCACTTTCTCCTAGCCTAAATATCTCCCTCCCCCCACCCCCCGCCTTCTAGAGACCAAGGAACAAAACCTGAAAGATTTTTTTTAAAGTCCTTCGAGGCCTGGGGATGTGGGGGGGATGTGTATGCACTCGGAGGTTAATTTTCAAGTGATTCATACATTCACATTCCTAGATTTTTAAGAACAGAAAGCAAGCATGATGATTTTGTAGCCTGTCTTGCAGAACACAGGCTATAGACTATCGTTCAGCTGATTCTGCAAATGTTTTTTTTTTAAATAAACCTCTCCGTCAAATGCTAGTAGTTTTAGGTCCAAGTCAAAATAGGTTCTCGTTAAAAATAATACATTCCATACTATTGAGCTGTACTCTACATGCATTTTAAACAGGAGGTAGTCTGAAGGCTTCAAAACAAAGCGAGCGTCTCGAAGTTAAGTAGATAGGAAGATTTTTTTTTTTCCAACCCAAGGTTAATTAGCTAGTACATCAAGCCTTATAGATATCTTCCTACCTTTCAAGGGCTGCAGAATCCCCAGTAAATGTACTTAAACTTCCTAGCGAGGGCCAGTGAGATGAATGCAGAGATTAGGGTGAGTATTACCGTGCCTTCTCAGTGCATCCCAGCTGCAGTTCATCCTACTATTGATAATGATGCTTGGAGTTACTAAGGTAGTTTCTGAAACTCACATATGGGGTCCTTTCCCCAAGGATGAGGAATAATAGTGGCACTCAGGTGGTGCGGGGAGGGTAAGAACAGATTTGCAGTTATCTTTGCGTGGTGCGTGGTGACTTTTTGGTTGCACTAATTTAATCAATGGAGAAGTACATTCAGGACAAGGGCTATAATTCTCTGATTCAGTTTTTGGTTTGTGTTAACAAACAGGGAGTGTGGTGGGGAGAGAGGATGGGGGAGGAGGGGAAAGTACAGGTGAAGAGAAAAATGTCTGGACTTGCTGGAACCCAACCCTGGCAGAATGCTGGGGCAGTATGAAACGTTTTGTGGCCAGACTCTCAGCAATTTCTGTAATACCACAATTTAGCATACTATACGCTGCACTGAAATGCCTGGGACTTTGTTTTTGAACTTCTTCCTTTCTACTGTTACATTTGACTTGCAGCATCTTGAATTATTTAGCCACACCAGATAGAAAGTTACAGCTTCTTTAGCTCTATGCACCACACTGAGCTGTTACTGCTAAAAAATGCCCATGAGAGTGTGAAAGCCCTTTCCATCCCTTTCCTGTATATTTTCCATCATAAGTAAATCTTTAAGGTACCATTCTGAGACAGTTTATTATCCTGAAAGGCTTTTTTTTCAATTATTATTAAATTAGAAAAAGGAAATGCCTTACACACCTTTCGTAAGTAATCTTTGTGGAGCTTGTTCTATCAACAATTTGCTACCATGTGATGTGTTTAATCTGCTCATGCTGACACTACAGGAGTGAAAAGCAGGACAAAAGACACCTTCTGTCACTGCAGTTCGCAAAATTCATAAATGTGAAAAGTATACAACCCCAACTCAAAAAGAAAAAAGAAAAGGTGTTCTGCACCAGCTTCAGACAGCCAGGCATGCATTCCT